>NC_081561.1:135445322-135634912 GCF_022355385.1 Mustela nigripes | reverse complement strand
CCTGGACACAAAAATTAAGTTTGGGTATATTGTAGATCTAAATATGAAGGTTAAAAAAACGTTTTGAAACAAAACTTCTCAAACTATCTGTAGTACTTAATTTTTGAAATTTCTGACCCATCAGATAAGTATTTTAGCAAAATAAAGTAAGATACTGCTTAAGCATGTCAATGTCACGTTGCTTTAAAAATTTCTTGACACCTACATTCTCTCAATCTTGTCGTGAACTGGTAACAAGCATTTTGCGAACTGATACATTTCATGGGCCGTACTTTATTTAAAGTATCTTCTTCTAGAAGAGGACATGGAGAAATAATTCATGAGCTTGGGTAGGCAAAGATCTCTTAAATAGGACACCAAGTCTAACCCTAACTTTTCTGGTGAAGGAAAATGCTGATATGTTAGACTATGATAAAATTAAGAACTTTATTTTATTGAAAGGCAGCAGGGGGGAAATCATTCCCGTTAAGGGACAACTATGTCACAAAGTGGGAGCAGATATTTGCAATGCGCAGAACCAAAAGGAACACTCCTAGGACTCCACAAGCCCTTTGGACCCCCTCTCTGTTACGACCTGCCTCCTCCCCAAAGATCACCACCATGTGACCTGTAAACATCACAGACTACTCTTGCTTGTTTTTGAGCTTTATAAAAATGGAATCATGCCTGAGGTATTGTTCTGTGTCTGGCTTCTTTCCCTCCCTGTCACGATGATGGAAGTTGCTAATACTGACTGTGCGAAGGGCTGGTTACTGTCACCTCCGTATGGTACGCCACTGTCACCTGCTTTGGGGATCTTCTCCACCTAAGCCTTTCAGAGGGTTCCTAGCAGTATCTCACTGTAGTTGTAATTTGCATTACCCTGATGACTGACGAGGTTGAGCACTCTTCCCTATGCTTCTTGGCCATCTGGATATCCTCTTTTGGGACTGCCTGCTAAAAATCGTTGGTCCGCTGGAGTCCTTCCTTTTCTTTTCTTACTGATGTGTAAAGTGGTTTCTATATTTTGGATAGGAGAGCCTGTGTTCCTTTTGGTTTCTTGATCTGAGTGGCGGGACATGGGTTGTGAAAATGTACAGACCGATACTTAGGAGTCTGTGCACTTCTCTAGATGTATAGAATAACTTCAGTGTAAATATTTAAAAATCAATTGAGTGTGATGACACTTGATAGTAGGAGAAGAGAAGGTTTTTTTTGTTGTTTGGCTTTTTAGTATTTGTTGAGAGCCCACTCTGAGGAGGCACTGGGCTTACCCTGAAGCCTGCAGTCGGTGGCAGAGCTGTGAACCATCCAAGTATGGGGACGTTAGCAACTATGAAATATTAGTAAATAGGAAGGCTGGGGTAGCACCTGTTTTGTTTTGGGTTTTTTTTTTTTTTAAGATTTTATTTATTTATTTGACAGAGAGAGATCACAAGTAGGCAGAGAGGCAGGCAGAGAGAGAGGAGGAAGCAGGCTCCCTGCTGAGCAGAGAGCCCGATGCGGGACTCGATCCCAGGACACTGAGATCATGACCTGAGCCGAAGGCAAAGGCTTAACTTACTGAGCCACCCAAACGCCCCAGCACCTGTTTTTCCTAACATACCATTCAAGTCCTAAATAAGAATTTCTCCTGTCAAGATCCTAAAGAGCAAGTCATAACATACCAAAAGCCGAGAAATAAAAACCGTGTATAGAATCGTGATGGATGTGAATAAAGAAGTCAGTGTGCTATTTCCCCAAAAGACCTGGAGGTCCTAGCGTGAGTACAGGAGGCAGGAACGTCATGATCAGGTACTGGGACGAGCGTGGCGAGATGTACAAGTAGGGCAAGGAGTCTGGCTCTTCCTTTACAGGCAAGAAGCCACTGAGTATTCTAAAGCAGGGGAGTGAGAGGATCTGATTACCTTTTTAAAAGCTCACTCCAACTGCTTTGTGCAGAGTCGACGGGAGCGGCCAGGTAAACCCGTAAGCAGGAAAGCCAACCCGTAGAGCATTAGAGCAATTCAGTAAGAGAGCTGGCTCTGACCTGGGGTGGGGCAGAGGCCACCTGCAGGATACATCCGGGAGGAACTGGTGCTGCCCTGGATGTGGCGAGTGGAAGAGGGAGGCTGTGAAGAGAGACTCCTAGGTCCTGAGCTTGAACAATGCTAGAATGTTACCTTCCACCGAGATGAGGAAGACCGAGGAGGAAGCAGGCTTTGTATGGTTCACACTGGAGATACCAGGAAACCTGTACGTTGAGTATAAAGCCTAAAATTTAGGAGAGATGTCTGGGTAAGTGATACACCCGTGTGAGCATTCAGTATTAGAAAGCATTTGAAACCTCAGGAATGGACAGGAGACAACCAGGAAAGGGTGAGGACGTAGAAACGGGACAGATCTCCCTGGTCTAGAGTCATGTGAGCTTTGGGTTAAACCGCGGTGTTGTGTCAGACTTGGGGAAGTGGGGAGTGGGTGAAAATCACGTAGAGGAAGAAAATAGTGAATTCTGTTTTCAACACGGAATCGTAGACTCAGACTGAGCATGACCCCTCTCCTTGGACAGCAGCTGAGCCTAACCGAACGTCAGGAGGACTAATTAACTGGTTCAGATCAGTTTTGAAGTCAGAAACGTCCTGGCATTCATTCTGGTACTTTCATTTCAGAGCTTTAGTTAGTGGGACCCACTTGCTGGTTCAACGACTTGCCCGTGAACTACCTTCACTCATCTCGGGGTGAGATTCCGCTAGGGATGTGATTCCTCAGACCCCAAAAAATACATACAGTCTTGTGATTGCACAGTCTTCTCCACAGGCCTTGATGGATGAGATCCTCATGCTTCAAGATGAGATCAGCGCGCTCCAGTCATCGCTCGCGGAGGAGCTGGTGTCCGAGTCCCCCGAGTCCGACCCCGCAGAACAGCTGGCCCTGCAGTCCACGCTCACCGTCCTGGCCGAGCGCATGTCCACCATCAAGATGAAGGCCTCAGGGAAGCGACAGCTTTTGGAGGTAACGAGTGACTCAGAAGGTGCCGCTCACGTCCACGTTCAGTTCCCAACTTGTGTTGACAAGCGTGCGGGTTGTTTACGTGATCGACATTTTTATGGTTTCCCACTCAGAAGAAGCTGGTATTGTGTGTGTCTCAAGGAGGGTCCCGTGAATAGAGCACTGAGTCAGTGTGGAGCCATGAATGTGTCTTTTCACCACTTTCTGACTCATTTCAGCATGAAAAATTGAGAATGTGGAAAAGCAAAACTTGGTAGACGTGAGCCTTGGGAAGGATAATTGTGAAGGGTTTGCATAATGGGTTGTTCTGTTTAAATAAGGGCATTTTATGACTAGTATTAACTAATACTCTGAAGAGTAAATCTTTAGTCATCCTTAACCAATTTGAGCACATTAGTTCATGAAAATAGTTTTGCAATTCTGGTTCTCATGTCCCTTAACATTAACATTATTTAATAGATAAATTTTGGTGACAGTAACATAGGTTACAAAATAAGTTATTTTGCTTTTTCTTTGTTTTCTTATAGTTCCTGGCCCTAAATATAAATGATGTTCATATTGTTGCTTCTATAAATTTGATTAGATTGGAGACCTCTTTTTTTTTTTTTAAGATTTTATTTATTTGACAGAGAGTGACACAGCAAGAGAGGGAACACAAGCAGGGGGAGAGGGAAAGGGAGAAGCAGGCTTCCTGCTGAGCAGAGAGCCCAACGGAGGGCTCGATCCCAGGACCCGGAGATGATGACCTGAGCCAAAGGCAAATGCTTAACCAAATGAGCCACCCAGGCACCCTTAGACTGGGGACCTCTTAAGGATTTTTCAAGTTTCTCTCTCCTGGTGTCTCTAGAGTAAAGCACCTTCTCTGGCACATAATCAGTTCTCAATACATTTCTTATTATATCCTTAAGAGTATTTATTTAGCTGCTGGTTATGCTGTAATTCAGTTGAACATAGACCTGTTGTATGTAGGCTCTTTCCAGTTTTACCTATTGTAAGATTAGTCAAATCATATATTCATGTATTTTTTGTTTGAGAGAAATTTAAAATAATGTGTCAGCTATATTTAATTTCTATTTTCAACAAACTTCTCTGATGATTCTAAGGTGACTCCAGAAATTTTTAAAATAATGACAATAATAAGTTATTAATGAAATAATTTTTAAAATAAGGTATTTACAGTCCTTGTCTTAAGAATTAATTTTTGAATTCACTAATACTGTTCCTAATCACACTATGAAATCCTTATGGAGTTTTAAAATGACGTGATTGTCTTGGATTTTTTTTTAATATGAGTTATTTGCCATCATTGAGAAAATCCAAAGATGTAACCAAAAAATTTGAATTTCTGCTTTCACTCAAGAAACTCGTACCACTGAGCCCATGCTTCATGTGGGGAATCACGTGTCTGAAACTTTATGGTGGTGCTCTGTCCCCACCACTCCTTACACTTTCCCAGACATCGAGGTAAAGTATCTATTGCTGTTTACCATCTTCTGCCATTGTTTTGTTCTAATCCTTGGTTAATTTCCGTTATTTACATTATCTGCCTAGCCCCATAGGCATATTATGTAAGAAGCTTAAACTCTGGGTTCACATTAGAATCATCAGAGAAGCATTTAAAAAATACTGATCTTTTTCTTTTTTTTTTTTAAGGTGACCTGCAAAGTTAAGACAGGGATTTTCTTTCTTTCTTTTCTTTTTTTGTTTTGTTTTTAGGTTAGTTTTGTTTGTTTGTTTGTTTGACAGAGAGAGCACAAGCAGGCAGAGCTGCAGGCAGAGGGAGAGGGAGAAGCAGCACTCCCTGGGAGCCTGACATGGGGCTCAATCCCAGGACTCTGGGATCATGACCTGAGCTGAAGGCAGTTGCTTAGCCAACTGAGCCACCCAGGCGCCTCTAAAAAATACTAATCTTGAGACTCATTTCCAGAAACTCTCATTTATTGCTCTGGGATGTGGCTAAAGTATGGGTTTTTTTTTTTTTTTTTTTTTTTTTCTTTATAAGTCGCAGTGATTCTGATGCACAACCAGGACCAAAAAGAACCGGCTCTTTTGTGTTGAATCCTCATGACTTTACCTGGTGGTGATCTATGTTACATTTTACTTAATTCATTAGGAGAAGTTAAGTGAGCAGCTTGAGGAACAGAGACAGGAACAGGCTCTGCAGAGGTACCGCTGTGAGGCCGACGAGCTGGACCACTGGCTCTTGAGCACGAAGGCTACTCTGGACACGGCACTGGGCACAGCCACGGAGCCTATGGACATGGAGACCCAGCTGGTGGACTGCCAGGTACAAAAATGGCCTTGAAGGAAAATGCCAACATCAGAAAGTATATTGTTGAACTATAGAAAACAAAATAGTAAAAAGACTTGGATGGTTATATGATTTTTCACAATCCATATGCTTTATATAGTTAGAAAGTAGAAAAGCAACACCTTATGAAAACATAAATGATATCCAAAATTGAATTTAGTCTTTTGAAAAATTTTACCAGTGGTATCTACTCTTTAGAAAATCTTCAGCTTCCTAAAAAGGACATTTTTTAAAGACCATAAATACCAAAAACACTTACGGTATTTATATTTAGTGGCTAGTAAGGACTACAGACCCAATGAAAAGAATTACTGTCAGTGAATCAGACTGTGGATGAACACAACAGGAGGTGTCTCTAGGTGCTCTGTTGTAATTTTGGTTCTAACTCTGATATATTGTTTGGAAAACTTGGAAAAACTGTCAGTTATAAAGAGATAGACTAAACATAGGAAGGTTGTCTTTCGGAGCAGAACATTACCTTCCTCTGATGTGAAGCCCCTCGGAATTAATGTAAGGACTAATGATATTAAGGTTTTATTGTAATATTTTTTATCTCTTCATCATGGAGATTTTAAGACACATGTATTAGTATAGAGAATAGATAATGAACTCCCAGGTACCAGTCACCGAATTTCAGTGATTAGCAACATAATAGACTTCACACGTGGGTGAAGACTATCTAGAAGCTCTTTCATTTAACAAACTAACACGTATCTAGAAAGATTTACCTAATCCGCAGCAGTAAGTATCAGTATGCATGACTTCATATGGCTCCTATTTAGAATCAGAAAATGTGCAAAAACCATTAATGAAGGAATACTGTCTTTTTTCTTAATATAGAGAATGCTATTTTGATCATTCCTTTTATGATTTGGGATTTATTGTAACAGTGATCATTGTAACTTGGATTTTAATCTCTCTAGCCAGCTTATCTATGTGTATTCAAAGCATTGTTATTCTCTGCCTGGATGGTAGAGAGTAGAGAGCCATGTGTGAGTGTTTTCTGTTCTTTATATCATCCTTTCTTGCTGGAAAGAAGTGTCTATTTTTTGCGTTGCCTGCTAGTGCTTAAAATTAGCACATGTACTAACTAACGTTCCCAAATTATGTTTTACCATTACTCCTACCTCTCCCTTTTGGATGTCTCTATTTTTATAGCTATACATAAATTCCACAATTCAGATAATACATTTCAGGGTTTTTATGAAGTATTGAAATGGTATTTTGACAACATTTTTAGAAACTAGAAGCATATGGAATCACACAAATGTACAGCAATTCCTCAGTCCATTCAAATGTAGTATTTAAGCCAGTCGTGGAATTAGAACTGTGGCTATTACTAGGGTCTCATTATAACTTTTGGGGCCCTGGACACTTGGACTCTGTGGGTGTCTTCCAATATAAAACTTTTCCAAGTTTTCCAAACAATGTATATAACAATATAATAACAAAAATTATATTTTTATTTTATAACTGCTTTGGTATAAGAGTGATATGATCCACAGTGGATTTATTAATACATTTTCATTATTATATTCATTTTTCTTCTGATTTTAGAAGAAATTAAAATTAAGATTTTTATTGGCTCTCTGAAAGTATTATGAGCTCTCAGCACTGTGCCAGCTGTGCCTAATGGAAAAGTCTGTTCGGCACAGAATTATATTAGTTTCTCAAAAATAATCTTCAGAAAATCATCCGTTAAGCCCCATTACGCTAAACATTTCATGCTTCCATTTAGTTCAAGTTTCTTGGTTCCAACATATATTCTTACAAGTCGATGGTAGTTTTTCTGATTTAAAATATCTTTTCTCATATATTACTTTGACTGAATATAAGTTAGAGAGCACATTTTAAAAAGTTCAGAATTAAGGAATATAAGAACAGAGTGATTTCTGCAGAAAATAAAATGGCTATTATTTGTTTAGCTGTGATGTTTTTATTTTGTAATTTTTTAGTGTTTGTTTTAAATCTTACCTTGGAAGAAGGAAGACTAGTTTGTTCCTTCTCTAAATTTAGCCTCTATTTCAGAAGAAAAGGCAGCCCTAAAGAGTTGTCACAGAAAGTGAGAGTAAAATTCTTAGGAAAACTTTTGGAAATGCAAGGTTAAAAATGTATTATATAAAAAAAAATTAAAATCAAGAAATGAGAACAGCAATCTGAAAAAAAAAAAAAAGCAGTTTCTTGAAAGAGAGAATCAGCTTTAAGTTGACACTTAAGGGTTGATTTTATGATGTCTTTACTCTTACCAGTCATAAGCATTACAATGTAACACTAAAATGATAAAACAATCATAATAATGGGATACCACAAAGGCATGGTCTTTTCCCCTTATTCGTTGGCTAGAAGAAATATGCTTTCCATGTGCTTTTCCAGTATGTTTTCCATTATGTAATATTATATAATACCTAAACTTAAAGAAGAGAAAAAAAATTAGGAAGCTCAAGGAATTTTTTAAAATGCATAACCTCTGTTCAGGTCTGTCAGAGAAGTAAGGAAAAACCCCAAAGGCATACTCTTCCAGTGACAGAGGAAGGAGGTGTTGCGTTTCTATGTGAGAAAGGATCTTCGCGGAGACCCGCAGGGCGTGTGAATGTGCTCCTCATTTGTGTTGCTCCAGAACATGCTGGTGGAGATCGAGCAGAAGGTGGTGGCCTTATCGGAACTCTCAGTCCACAATGAGAACCTGCTCCTGGAGGGCAAGGCTCACACGAAGGAGGAGGCTGAGCAGCTGGCTGTAAAGCTGAGGACCCTCAAGGGAAGCCTCCTGGAGCTGCAGAGAGCGCTGCATGACAAACAGCTCAACATCCAGGTGAGGGCTCCCGCCACCGCCACCACAGCAGGCCAGCGGGGCAACACTGCTCAATCCTACGGCATTGCTGCGGGACCTTTTCTGTGCCTGGTGTCCCCAAAGGGAGATTTGGGGAAGGACACATATTTCCCCTTGGATCTCCTTTACACACACTTTGGCATTGATTTTCAGATAGGTTTTGTAAGGACTGTGTGAATCCATAGACCTGAAGACTGCAATATAGGAAAAGGAAAGAAAATGAAAATAAACATCCACATTTAGCAAATATACTAAAGTATTTAAACATAAGTCATAGGTTAAGATATTCTATAACATTTTAATATTTGTCTTTTATTCGTCTCTATTCTGTTTTTCAGATATACTCAGGCTTTTTAATTTAGGGCTCATACCTTACAGTGTCATATATTCTAGGTGAATTGAACCTTTTTACTCTCACGTGATGACCTTACAAATCCCCAAATAGTGATTTTCTGTTTTATGTTTTTGGAGCTTTTGATTTCAAGAGCTTTTGGGGGGTAATATTTGCTTGATGTATCCTTTAACTTTCCTAGGTTTTACCCTTTCTGTGTCCTTCTGTTTTAGATTTGCTTCTTAAAAAAAATATTGGCTGTACTTTGTTGGTTTTAAACGTTTATCTAATCAGAAAATCTATGACTTTGAAAGGACGTGGTTAGTCCATTTAAGTTTATGGGGATTACTGATCTGTGTAGGCTTCTGTTATCTCATTTTTTGTTTTTTATTTTTTTGTTCTCTTCCTTCGATTTCTTCTTTCTCCCTTTTAACCTTTATTTTTAAGTGGTTGAACGCTTTTTTCCCTTATCTATTTTTACCACTCATACCTCACAAATTCTAAGTTTATTTCTTAATCTTCTTCTAGGTCAATATAAGAACCTCAGAACACATTCACCCAGACTTCTCCTCATGTAACTTTCATTCTGATACTGTCCAGTATTTTAATTTTGTTCTTTTTTAATCTATAAAAATTAGAAATTACTATTATTATTCTATACAAAAATTAAGAGAACATTTATTGAGAAGCAGCTATGCATCAGCTGCTCTTTTATTTAACAGAGTGAAAGACGGTTGAAAATAACTATATTTGTATCAATATGTCTGTGTTTATGTCTATATATTCCTAACCTCAGAAGATTATGGTTGGGGGAAACAGAAATAAATAAAATTAAAACCCATTATTATATATTAAGTTAGGAGATGATAAGAGCTATAGGTGTAATACCAGAAGGTGAGTCGATGGAGAAAGGCAGTCTGCATAGATTAGCGGTTCTAAACAGGGTGTCCAAGGAAGCCTCCCGAAGGTCACATTTGAAGGAGAAAACTTTGCTGATATGAAGGAGAGAGTTCTACACAAAGGGGAAAGCAAGTGCAAAGGCCCAGGTGGGATCATCCCTGGTCTCTTCGAGAAGGCCACTGTGGCTAGTGTGGTATCTGTTAAAGCCCAACACAGTTAACGGGACATGGTGCAAAGGATCTTACAGGCATTGTAGGTACTTTGGTTTTTACCCTAAAGGAAATAAGAAACCACTGGAGTATCTGGGAATGACAAGATCAAAAGGAGTGACAAGATCAGCCTTTATCCACTATAGGGGACCAGGGCAGAAGCTCAGACACCAGTTAGAGGGCAAAGTATAGAGGTTGAGGTGATGAGAACTTCCTAGATTCTGTAAAGGTGAAAACTATCTGAGGAACAGATATCAGAGGAACAGAAAGAGTAGTTAAGTCAATAGTCTAATTTTGTAAAGGTGAAGTCTGAGATGCCTGTTCAGTGTCACTTCGTGGCTGGAATTCAGGGGTGAGAGCTAGACTGGAGTCCTCATCCTCTAGATGGTCCTTAAGGCGTGAGGTTTGATAAGATCCCAAGGGACTGAGGAGGGACGAAGACCCAGCTCCCAGAATCAAGTGCTGGAACACTCCAGTGTTAAGGGTTTGGTAGAAGTGGAGGAGCCCTCAAAATAGAATGAAAAGGAGAAACCAGGGAGATGGGAGAAAGATGAAGAGTTTGTTTCCTGGAAGCTACTTGCAGGTCAGTGGGGCGAGAGAAGGATTGGGAGCTGACCACTAGATCTCATGACACGAAGGTCTTTGGTGACGCCAGCAGCAGCTGTTCCAGCTGAGGAGGGAAGGCTGAGGTACTCGGAATGAAAAGTGAGGACGAGGGGAGACAGGTTGGAGAGGAGAGTATGAACGACTCAGGAATTTCCCTATGAGGAGTGGCAGAGAAATGAGAAGCTTAAGAAACATTTTAAGATCCGAAGAGTAATGGCATGCCTACATGGGGATGAAAGTATGTTGGAGAAAGTAGAGGAAAGAATGATGAAAAAGAAGCTGATGAAAAATGTGTAGGAGGGGGAAGAGAGGGCCAAAGGGCAGGGTGTGGTCTTAGAACGCCAATACCAGGGAAACCTCTTATCTGAGTCAGATGCTGGCGGGGCACAGGACACCAATATTGTGGTGGAAACTTGACCGACATACACTCTGACTGCTTCTGTGTTCTCGGTGTAATGACGATTCTTTTCAGACTAAACTATGTATTTTCAGTTCTTTTTGCTAATCGTGTAATTATGTGGTCTGGGACATCAAACCTGATTAACAGAAAACTGTTAGAAGAAAAGGAAGAATTTAGTAAGATGACTGGCTTATTAAAAATAAATAAAGTGGCGAATCCAGGGGCACGTGGGTGGGCTCAGTTGGCTAAGCATCAAACTCTTGATTTCAGCTCAGGTCATGATCTCAGGGTGCTCAGGTCATGGATCCAGCTCCATGTTGGGCTCTGTGCTTGGTGGAGAGTCCATTTGGGGATTCTTTCTCTCCTCCCTCCCTCTGCTCGCTCTTTCTCTCTCTCTCAAATAAATAAATGAGTCTTTTTTTAAAAAAAATGGAGAATCCATAACTTTGCCATGTACAAACAAAAAACAACTTAGAGAAATAAGAATTTTCCATCTGTAATACCAACAAAATATGAAATATTTGGATTCCCAACAAATAACATTTTAAAACCTGGGTAGAAAAAAAATGTGAAATGGACAGATAAACTTTATTCTTAAGGAGGAATACAACATTTTAAATAAAAGATAATTTTTTCTGTACTAACATATAAATTTAAGTTATTTGGAATGTAACACAATGATATAAAATGTGACAAAATTATTCCAGATTTATCTGGAACAAAATAAATGTGAAAAAACCATAATATTCTGAAAGTGAAGATTTATGAGGGGCTAATTTAATTTTACCATATATTAAAATACAATATTGCAATAATTAGAATAGTTTGGCATTGGCACAATAAATGAATGAACAAAAAAATTTACAGAATAAATATTCCAGAAAGAGACTCCAATATTTAAGGGACATTGATTAATGGTTAAGGTAGTATTTCAAATCAGCAGATAAAACAAAAATAAAGCATTAGGCAAACCACTTGAAATATGATAAGCTAGATTTCCTGTTCCATTCTTTATAGTAAAAAAAGCATCACAGATGAACCAAATATTTAAATATAAAAACTTAAACTTGAAAAATTCTGGATATATATTTTTTTAAAAAATCTTAAGATGGAGGTCGCCTGGGTGGCTCAGTGGGTTAAGCCGCTGCCTTCGGCTCAGGTCATGATCTCAGGGTCCTGGGATTGAGTCCTGCATCGGGCTCTCTGTTCGGCAGGGAGCCTGCTTCCCTCTCTATCTCTCTGCCTGCCTCTCCGTCTACTTGTGATCTCTCTCTATCAAATAAATAAATAAATAAAATCTTTAAAAAAAAAAAAATCTTAAGATGGGAAGAATCTTTGTCAGTAAGCTCCACACCCAGAATTTTAGCTTCTTTAAAACTACTACGCAAAAATGAAAAAGTTCTATATGACCAAAAAATGACTACGCAAAAATGAAAAAGTTATTTTTAAAAAATTTTTAAATTACATATAATGTATTATTAGCCCCAGGGGTACAGGTCTGTGAATCTCCAGGTTTACACACTTCACAGCACTCACCGTAGCACATACCATCCCCAATGTCCATAACCCCACCATCCCCCCCTTTTTTTTTTAAGATTTTATTTATTTATTTGACAGAGAGAGATCACAAGTAGGCAGAGAGGCAGGCAGAGAAAAAGAGGCAGGAGGAGGGGGTAGGTAGCAGGCTCCCTGCTGAACAGAGAACCCGATGTGGGGCTCAATCCCAGGACCCTGAGATCATGACCTGAGCCGAAGGCAGAGCTTAACCACTGAGCCACCCAGGCGCCCCAAAAATGAAAAAGTTCTATATGACCAAAAACATAGTAACATAGGAAAAGACAGAGAAATAGGGAAGAAACTGTATAATTCACATAACAAGGAATTAATTCCCATAATCTCCACACATCTTTTATAAATCAATATGAAAAGGTCACCTAATAGAGGTCTAGACAAAAGATGAAGAGATGATTCAAATGAAGAGACATACAAAATGGCCAGTGAACAATGAACGTATGAAAAGATATTTTAAGTCACTATTGGTTAAATAAATGCAAACAAAGGCAAAATACTGCTTTTTAAATTTAAATTTACATACTTTAAAATGTACATGCAATCTGACTTTACGAATTAAAGCAAAAAGGAAAATGTTAAAAATATTAAAATTAGGGAGTAGGGAATATAATTGGGCAAATGAAGATGATTTTCTGAGACGAAAAGTTGATAGTAATTTACTTGTTTTTACAAAAAAAGTATTATCAATCTAATATAGAATGTTTTATTTTTTTTTCCCCCTAATGGTGATATGTGAATGAACCTTATTTCTAAAACCAGATCAAAGGGAAAGACTTCAAGGTTCCACATCTGGAATAGTTATTGAGAGAGCTGCAGTTGTTGAAAATCACATCAAAAACAGATGATGTACTCTGTGTTGGCTCATTGAACATCATCATCATCACCATCCTAAAAAGGAAAGCTTCTCTTGCGCCCTACCTCTTAGAGCAGATAGGAAGCAAGCGGGAAGCCTGATACGTTCGCAGGTGGCACATGTCAGGATTAAAAAGGAGGTTTGATGGGTGGGGGTGAAGGGGGGCACAAATCCCAGGGCTTCAGGCCTGCCACAGGCATATAAATGAGCGAAGCAGGCCCCGTCAGGACCTTGGCGGGCTGGTCTCATGTCAAGCAGCTGTTCCTCAGCTTGAGCTATTGTCATACGAGAACTTAGAGGCAGCATTGATAGATCTTCCAGAGAAGGGACATTCAGATTTATATCTAAAAATCTCCCCATTTTAAAACACTGCCATTTGATTCTAGAACTTAAAAATAATCTGTGTGCCAAACAGAGGTCAGACTAGGTTCTTGGACCGTCACTTTGCAACTGCTATCCGCAAGTGCCCCCATCCTTGAGTACCTCAAGTCGTTCACTAGGTGACCTGGGGCAAGATCCTGGCACTTGAGGCCAAATAACCCGTTTTCTCATCTGTAAAATAAGGATATCAATAGTATTCGACTTTCAAAAATCCTGAGGATTTCAATGCAAGTAATGCTCACAGGAAGTGCTCAAATACCAATGACTCTGATAACAACATCCACCAGCTGTTTGCAAACCACATTCTCTGGGGGGAAAGCAACTCCTGACATGTTGGAAGGTTAGGTCTGAGATGGGTCAGGGCTGGCTGGGCTGAGCTCTGCAGCCGCTTGCAGAACTCACACCTGGTCTGCTGCCCAGGGCCACAGAAATTCTTCAGATAGAGTAAAATCCTGACCCTGCCCACAAATGGAAGGACTTTCTGAGCATTGTAAAAACTGTAAATGAATACTGGAAAATACAGTGTTTCACTGAATCGAAATTGAACCTTGTTTATTTTTAAAGTATTTATAAATTTCCTCATCTTTTGTCTAATGAGTTTCCAACATACAAACTATTGATTTTCTTTTTTTATAATTCGAGTTATTTGAAGAGATTGTTTTTCCAGCTGTAGGAGTGAAAGAACCCTGTTTCCATTATTGTTACCATAAAAAGGGTCATTTGCCTTTGTGTAAAAAAATTCATAGTTGATCTGAAATTAACTAATGTTGATTGGGGAAAAAACTGAATGTACATGTCAGTGAGGTTGTACCTTTCGTTTGGGGCTTGCAGGAGTCAGGAGATCCGAAGCCCCTTCCTCAGTCTTGTATGGCCATAAGCACACCATTTCTCAGTGCTTCGTGGTCATATCTATCATGGCCATCTTTTTTAACGAATTGGACTTCTGTATGTATCAAAGAATAACCAGTCCTTTTAGGGCATCCCCCAAAAGATTTCTTCTCTTTGTGAAGGGACCCAGACATATGGGCATGTAATACTATCTCTTGAATTACATGGGATCTTTCCTCATAAAAAGTTTAGGTCATTTTCACACATTATCATCCTTTGAAGGAGCAGAGTTTGCTCTATATAAACAATGAAATGCTTTATAAAGTAATGTTTTATTTAATGTTTAGCATTTCCAATCCTCACTAATCTTCCAAAGAATGTTCCTGGCAAAAGTGGTTACTGTTCTATTATTTCCAAAATAAACAGCTTATGTAGCCCCACCCTTGGGGAACTCTGGGGACCCAAACTGCCTTACTTCCTGTTTCCTAGGTAGGAGAGAAAACGGTTACCAGACCTACAAGAAGAGAATGTAATTATCATTATTCTATTCCTTCAATCAGTGCCTTCTCATCCCCTGAGGAAAGGGAAAGAAATTTGAACTGGATTCTTAATCATTTTTTGTTTCCTGTGGTCCAAGTCTTATGTTTCGAAATGACTAAATCAGTCAAAGAAAAATTTACTAGTTGAAAAATGGAACCTAACCACATAGAAAATACATACTAAACATCTGCTTTTGATGCTACTTAATTTTTGGTTCTCTGAAGCTGTGGATTCAATTAGTGAAATATGACTCCCCTTAGATTTTAGGTCTTCGATTCTGAATAAGTGTCTGGCTTGTAAAAGTAGTTAGCTGTTCGTAAGATCTAACATTTCCATCGTTATTTTTCTAAGCCCAAATTCAGCCTGAGGAATTTGGGGCGGGCGCGGGAGAAAAAACTCTCAACCTGTGTAGAAGAGTGAGGTGCTGTCCCTGAGTAGTCACCACGTGAGTCTCTACGATGGGCTCTGAAAACAAACCCTTACTGAAGAACAAAGCAGAGAGGAAGGGACCCGATCCCACATGAAGTGGCAGGTCATGGCCATGGCCACCGTTTTGTCAGCGGGGCAGCTCTCACTGGGAACAACTTTCAGCCTTGTACGCTGACTTCCTTGGTGTCATTCTCTGTAGGTCCCTTTTGACCTGCTGTCTCATCTGTATCAGAAAAGCCAGGATCTTTCAGAGTTTGAGTAGATGGTGCATTCTCGGATGGGAGAGAATCTGTTTCGTGCAGAAATGTGTGGGCTTCGTGCTGAAGAGTGCCCACTCACCCCATACCTCCTACCCTCAGGAGAATCAGGGCTCATCTGTAAGCAGCATTCCTGGAGGAATGGGGAGTATACTGAACTGGGTGTCGCTGGTCCCCCATTGGGAAGGTCCTGTGAAATGCAAATGGCGTCCTTTAAACCAATGGTGTCCCCTTTGTCCTCTCTAAGCCATGTTCTCTTGCTGGGAAGCTGGATCATCTTAAAGGAAGGGAAGTCACCCGTGAGCTAAGGTGACTCCGAATCTGGGAGAGGATTATGTATAATATTACCTCTGGGTTTCACGCTTTCCTTCAGTTCACTGTACTTGAAGAATTAATACGAACATGGGAAAGTCCATGATCTGTACGTTATCTCAGACATTTGCAACTTAACCATGAGACTCTAATTAGTGAGACAGAAGGGTCAATAGACCCTATTTATCTCCCTAAATAGTTAGTGTAAAAATCTGAAAATGAGAGGAAGATCAGGCTGGATGACCAGCAGCGGCGGGCTTTCATTCTTAGACAAAGGACTGGAGAGGAGCAGCCTTGGGGCTCAGGAGCAGGATCCCTCCTCCATGGAAGCTACCTGTAAACTGTCCCTCTCCTCTGCCCCATGGCACAGCCACACTGGTCCCAAAACTGCTGCTGCTCTCTCTGAGATGCCCGATTTCTCTCTTTTTGGTCCAGCTCTTCCCTCTGCCTGGGCGGGGGGGCTGCACCTACAGCTGTGCCAGGCAGGTGGTTTCTCATCACCCGGTGCTCAGTGCACTTGTCTGCTCTCAAGAGACTTTCTCTGCCTCTACCTTTCCATCCCATTGTCTAGTTTACTCTTCGTTGCTCTTAGCTCATCTTCTCGGTTTACGGTCTGCCTCCCCAGAAGGGCCCCTGTCTGGCTTCTTGGCCAAATATGCCTAGAACAATGGCTGACACACAATGCGTGCTTATTTAATAAGTGTTTAGTGAATTAGTCGTCTTAAGATTGTAGAATTTATCTTTTTGACATATATATATACACACATGTGAGTAGAAGGGCTCTCATTCTGAGCTAATTGCATTCCGATATGCAGTATCAAATTCCATCAGAATAATGGAATTCCATCAGAATTCCATCAGAATTCCATCAGAATAATCCTGCAGGATGGCTAAACTCCTGCCTGGGTAACAAGGGATTTCTCTTGTCTTTCTCCTTTATCCAAACAGCATCCACGGCAGCAGTGGCAAGAGATGACAGTGGGGTCTGTTCTGGGTGGCAGTGCTATGGGAAGTGAGATCTAGAGTTATATTCACATGGAAAAAGTTCTGGAATATCTGGTGACCACATCAGTTAGCTAAAAAAGCCCAAGTTCTGAGTAGACCGTTTCCCCCTCAAATATTTGAGTATAATCATCTATTTATTGTTCTCATTTCTGCAAATACCATAAATTCGGTGGGTTTTGTGTTAGCTTTTTTTTTTTTTTTTTAAGTCTGGTTTCATGTCCAAATGGAACTACTTTGGTATCATTCTGCAGACCACACCAAAGTCGCCTTCACTCCATTTGGTTAAGGTTTCTCTGTGGATAGTATGACTCTTGATTTCTGCCTCATTAAAAGCAGGGCACAGCGCAAGAGAAGGAGGAGAGCCATGTGGACTTAACTGCCAGCCAGAGCCCTGGGGTCCAGGACTGGCTGGCCCAAGCTCGAACCACGTGGGCCCACCAGCGACAGAGCAGCCTCCAGCAACAAAAGGTAAACCACTTCCGACCTCTCCATCGCCTACAGAACTGCCGCACAAACACCTTGAGAGACATGTTTTAGGTGGACAAGTGACTTCTGCACTACATACAGAGTGCCCCTTCATCTTCCCTTGGACAGACACAAGGCCTGGCTAACTGCTTCGGTGTACTTTCTTCTGACCCCTGGAATGACTGGTCATTTTCAAGCCTGATCTTTAAGAAAAGGTGGTGTTCAGGTTTACAAATAGCATCACTCAATTACAATCTGCCGGATGAAGGTTACCAACTCTGTTCCCAGATTCGCCCCAATTTGAGCCTATTTTAGAGAATGAATAATCTCAGAAAAGCCTTTGAGAATTGGTAAAAATAAATAAATAAATAAATAAAACCTGAGTTACATGTTTAAAAAAAAAACTTATTAAAAATGCAATTTTATTTCTCACTTTCAGTAGGTACCATCATAAGATAGGATTAAAAATTATTGCCAGTGAAACAAATGAGCTTTGATGAGTAAGAATGATTTCTCATTGACACCGTAGCTTTATGTATGAGGCATATTAAAATATTTCCGGCATTTTTCACAAGTAGTGAAGAAGTAAAACCAAATCTGTTGATTGTCCAATTTACAAAGCAAGTGGGGAATTCAAGGGAGCTGCTGCCCCCGAGGATTTATCTCAGCGGCAACAGGCAGTATTGATTTTGAAAAGTGAAAGTGCGTTGTGTACCACTTGAGGGCACCATTGCCCAGCAGAATTCTTTCTTTTTTCCATTAATTTTTTCCAAGATTTTTCAGAGATACCTTTTATAAAAGCCAAAGAAAGGTATAGAGTACTTTGGAGACATGATTGTGCATTTACCTAAATCACACCTGATATGCAAAATCTGCTCTGAGAATTTTCTAGACATAAAACCATGATTGTAGGTAATAAGCAAAGTAACACATGTTTTCATTTCTTCTCCTCCTTGAGCAGGAGTTGGAACAGGAATTAGCCGAGCAGAAGAGCCTCCTGCGGTCAGTAGCCAGTCGTGGAGAGGAAATTCTCACCCAACACTCAGCTGCAGAGACCTCTGGCGGTGCTGGGTATGTTTCAAAAACACTTTCTCCCAGCTTGCCCAGATTTGAAGAGATGTAAACATCTCACTCGAAATTTTATTTTAAACATCTGCAAGAATTTAATCATTTTGTTTTCACTTTATGATATTAAATTTACTTGCATTTTGAACATTTGTTGTGCAACACGAGCATAGCCAGTAACTATGAAGTCTGGTGGCTGACTTGTTTGCCTTCTTTCCAGTACGCTGATCCTATCTGTCCAAAGAAGGTGCTTCTGAGTTCATTTTTTAGAATCAAATAAGAAATGCATTCTAAACACATTCCTGTGTGTTTCTGAGTGATTATATCTAACTGCAAAGTATTTTCCCTGCAAAATGAGCTTATCTATCTCTAACATCACTCGGAAAAATAAATGTGTGTGCCCACTAAACGTCTTCGTTTCTCTTGATGATGTCTGTTTATAATTTCTACGTGTAAAGTCATTGAGTTTCAAGAGCTGGTTTGGAATGGAAACTGAAAGCCTTGTACACAGCTGAGCACAAGTGTTAAAAATGAAGGAGGTTGGAGAATTTTCAGGTTGGAGATTCTGACTTAAAAGGCAGGACAGAAAATAAACCACAGCAGGGTTGCTGTATCCCTGTATTTTGAGTCAGGTCTGGGTTTTATTCCATTTCTCTGGCAGTCGTCGTGGGAAAGGAACTCAGCCCTGAGCCCCCGTGTGCTCACCTCTAGGATGACCTAGATAATCAACTGCCTCCATCTCAGAAGGGTTTGAAAGTGGAGGATGCAACTGAGAGGCTGTGGAGGAAAACCTTCAACTCCAAAATATTATTTTAAAAAGGTTTCAGTGGAACTACTTGTGCCTTGTAAAGATTTTGGTTTAGTGGTATCCTCCCGCAACCGGAAATCGGCAAGTAGCTCGAACGCCGCTGACTCCAGTGTTGTCAATGCTGACTCCAGTGTTGTCAATGCTGAACATTTACTGGAGGAAGCAACCAAAGGAAGAAATAGATGCTATGGAGATGACTTTTGAAATATTATTTATAACACCAAGTAATAGAAAAGGAAGCAATGCCTGCTAGTATAAAAAAGCCTAAGGAAAATTTTATGCATATATAATCTTAACAAAAAATTACATAACAATATCAGAAAATGTGTGTGTGGTACTATGTAAAAGTGTGATATACAATTGTAGGTATAGTCTATGAGTGGATAAGAACCATTTTCGCTATTAGATTATTTATCAAAGCTAACTTTTGGGGCATCTGGGTGGCTCAGTCAATTAAGTGTCTTGTCTTCAGCTCAGGCCATGATCTCAGGGTCCTGGGAGCAAGCCCCTCATCGGGCTCCCTGCTCAGCTAGGCAGTCTGCTTCTCCCTCTCCCTGCTAGTGCTCTCTCTCGCTCACTCTCTCTCAAATAAATAAACAAAATCTTTAAAAAGAAAAAAAAGCTAACTTTGGAGAGGATAGATTTGGAGACTTTTATTTTTTGCACTTTAATCAATGCTCCTGAAATACTGCGGACATACATCAGTGTTGACTATATGTATATATGTCTACATTTAAGAATAGCAAGTGCAAAATGATAGAAACCAAACCATGACATAATTGAAATAGACATATTATGACAAAATATATAGGAATTAGGATGTCGTTCAAGAAAAAAAAATTGAAACAAAAAGTAGAAATATTGATAAAATTATTAACTATCAATTTAAAAGGATACAAATGAAAACTATTGTGACATGGTTAGTCAGGAATTCCACTATAATAATCTTGAAACTGTAAAAATTGTGTTAAAATGTAAAAGAGTTTTCAAAATCCTGATGGTCCATCATGCTTACAAATACAGATAAGGCCATAAATATGTGTTTCTGTATAAAGACAACATGAGAAACACTGTTTCTTCCACACCGACTCTGAATCAAGACCTACCTTCGCTTTTCATTTTCTATTCTGTCTCTAATTCTTCTAGAACATTTATTCATCCTTCACAATTTTCTGAATATTTTTGCCAAACTCTATTTTTACAAAGAACCCATTCACACATTGCCTTCTCATCATATGAATAGTTACAAAAAGCAACAGTAGGAATCTTCTGCAACTTTCTTGCCATGATATTTTCTTTCCTTGGCCTTTAGCTTTGGAAAGGACCCAGATGAAAGACAAACAACTATAAATTGCTGTTTCAAATACAAAAATATTTTAAAGAGAAATTCCCAGTGCAGTGCTGCCTTTCTACACAGGAGCCACTTCATGACTACTTGATAAATTTCACACATTTTTAAATTTTTATATAAAATCTTTAGAAAAGTCACCTGTAAATTAGTTTGATTACAGTTCAGTCATTCCTTTCAAGCATCTGCATAAATAAGCCAAACAAACAAAAAAAACATAAAATAAGCAATTTATAGAAACCAAATGAATATCATATTATTTTAAAAGAACAGAATAACATTGCTAGGGGAAAAAAGTCCTTGTATTCATATTTTAACTTATTAGCTGATTTCTAAGACTATCAAATATATGAAGTAGTTTGTGTAAGAAAACCTCTGTGGAAGGATGATTTGTTTCCAGTGTACAAATTTATAAAGAATAAGTACTATGTGATGTATAGAACTGTTGAAGGATAGATAAGGAAACTCAGCTGGACGTTAATTGATATAAACATCAAAGGGAAAGAATATTTTTCATGGGATATAAAAGGTTTTGTTCTCATTTAAGACTGATTTGCTGCTGGCATTTTACATGTGTCAGTGATTAAGTTTATCCCCTGGTTATATACTAGATTGTTATACAAACATAAATGAATTAAAAATGATGTGCTACCATCCACCATTACAAAGGACATCACAATAAAGAAATTTAATTTCATTAAGACTTTAAAACTATTTTTTAAAAACACACAGAAAATGCCAGAGACTACCGTGACAAATGAAATTAGAAGTCCCAACATGATTTTAGCACTCTTTCACCCAATGTTACTTTTTAAAAAATTTTATTTTATTTCATTTTTTTTTTCAGTGATCCAAAATTCGTTGTTTATGCACCATATCCAGGGCTCCATGCAATACGTCCCCCCCTTAATACCCACTACCAGGCTCACCTAACCCTCCACCCCCTCCCCTCCAAAACCCTCAGTTTGTTTCTCAGAGTCCACAGTCTCTCATGGTTTTTCTCAGCCTCCAATTTCCCTCAACTCACTTCTCTCCATCTCCCAATGTCCTCTGTGTTATTCCTTATGCTCCACAAATAAGCGAAACCATATGATAATTGACTCTCTCTGCTTGACTTATTTCACTCAGCATAATCTCTTCCAGTCCCATCCATGTGGATACAAAAGTTGGGTATTCATCCTTTCTGATGGAGACATAACATTCCCATTGTATATATAGACCATATCTTCTTTATCCATTCGTCTGTTGAAGGGCATCTTGATTCTTTCCACAGTTGGATGACTGTGGCGGTTGCTGCTATGAACATTGGGGTACAGATGGCCCTTCTTTTCACTACATCTGTATCTTTGGGGTAAATACCCAGTAGAGCAATCACAGGGTCATAGGGCAGCTCTATTTTTAATTTCTTAAGAAATCTCCACACTGTTTTCCAAAGTGGCTGCACCACTTGCATTCCCACCAACAGTGTAAGAGGTTCCCCTTTCTCCACATCCTCTCCAACACTTGTTTGCTGTCTTGTTGATTTTGGCCATTCTAACTAGTGTAAGGTGGTATCTCAGTGTGGTTTTGATTTGAATTTCCCTGATAGCTAATGATGATGAACATTTTTTTCATGTGCCTGTTACCCATTTGCATGTCTTCTTTGGAGAAGTGTCTGTTCATGTCTGCTGCCCATTTTTTGGTGTGATTATCTGTTTTGTGTGTATTGAGTTTGAGGAGTTTTTATAGATCTTGGATATCAGCCCTGTGACTCTAGTGTCACTTGCATATCTTCTTCCATTCCATAGGTTGCCTCTTTGTTTTTTTGATTGTTTCCTTTGCTGTGCAAAAGCTTTTGATCTTGATGAAGCCCCAAAAGCTCATTTTCACTTTTGTTTCCTTTGCCTTTGGAGACATGTCTTGAAAGAAGTTGCTGTGGCCAATGTTGAAGAGGTTACTGCCTATTTTCTCCTCTAGGATTTTGATATATTCCTTCTCCACTTTCAGATCTTTTATCCATTTTGAGTTTATCTTTCTGTATGGTTAAGAGAATGGTCGAGTTTCATTCTTCTTCATATAGCTGTCCAATTTTCCCAGCACCATTTATTGAAGAGACTGTCTTTTTTCCACTGGATATATTTTCCTGCTTTGTCAAAGATTATTTTACCCTAGAGTTGAGGGTCCATATCTGGGCTCTCTACTCTGTCCCACTGTTCTATGTGTCTGTTTTTGTGCCAGTACCATGCTGTCTTGGTGATCACAGCTTTTTAGTAAAGCTTGAAATCAGGCAACATGATGCCCCCAGTTTTATTTTCCTTTTTCAACATTTTCTTAGCAATTCGGGGTCTTTTCTGGTTCCATACAAAGTTTAGGATTGTTCGTTCCAGCTCTTTGAAATATGCCAGTAGAATTTTGATCAAGATGGCATTGAAAGTACATTGCTCTGGCAGTATAGACATTTTAACAAAGTTTATTCTTCCTATCCATGAGCATGGAATGCTCTTCCATCTTTTTGTGTCTTTTTCAGTTTCTTTCATGAGTGTTCTGTAGTTCCTTGAGTATAGGTCCTTTACCTCTTTGGTTAGGTTTATTCCAAGGTATTCTACGGTTCTTGGTGCTATAGTAAATGAAACTGATTATCTGATTTCCCTTTCTATATTTGCATTGTTGGTGTATAAGAAAGCAACTGATTTCTGTACATTGACCGCTATTACTTTTTTTTTTTTCTAAGATTTTATTTATTTATTTGACAGAGAGAGAGATCACAAGTCGGCGGAGAGTCAGGCAGAGAGAGAGAAAGAGAAGCAGGCTCCCGCTGAGCAAAGAGCCCGATGCGGGGCTCGATCCCAGGACACTGAGATCATGACCTGAGCCGAAGGCAGCGGCTTAATCCACTGAGCCACCCAGGCATCCCTGACCGCTATTACTTTTTAAAGCCAATCCATGTTAATACATATAGATCGAGTTCTTTCATGTTCTTTCATTTAATTGTATTTTATCTTGTGACAATAACTTGTTCACCCATTTTTTTTTTAACTGATGGGCATTTACCTTGCTCCACCTTTTTTTTTTTTTTTTTTGCTATTACCAGCGTTGCTGACATTAACTTTCCTGGGTGTCTCTAACTGATCAGGTTGGGGAGATTCTCTAAGTTGTATCCTAGAAGTGGCATATCCTGCATTATAGCCTTATAGATAATTTTTAAAGACTTACTTCAGCAGGCTCACCTGAAGAAACTATTGTACTCAATACTTCTGAGATGAGTAGATTTCAGGGTAGTGTATAGTATTATCCTGCTAATGAACTTGTTATTTTTTTTTCACTTAAGGAAAAGTTCTGTCGAAATATTAATTACAATGTGGTATGTCTTTCAGATGACATAATTCTAGTTAGGTCTTTTTTTATTAAGATTTTTTAAAGATTTTGTTTAAATCCTTGAATTTTATTATTACTTTTTAAGATTTTATTTATTTATTTATATGACAGAGAGAGCATAAACAGGCTGGGGCAGGGAGGGTGGTAGAGGGAAAGAGGCAGACACTCCCTGAGCAGGGAGTCCTATATGCCAGTGCTCTATCCCAGGACCCATGAGATCATGACCTGAGCTAAAGGAAGATGCTTAACTGACTGAGCCTCCCAGGCATCCCTCTAGTTAGCTCTTTAAAAGTCTTGACAAACTAGGATCTATTTGGAACTTGGGTCCCCCAGACTCTTATCATTAGACCCCATTTATCAATTGGCTATTATGTTCCTGGTAGGGTTCTAGGCATTGTGCATATCTTCTCTAAATTCTTATACTTCTGTAAGATAGGTACTATCTTTATTGTGAAGATGAGATAATTGAGAGTCAGAGAATTGAAGCGAATTACTCAAAGTCATAGATCAAATATGCTGGGGCAGAGATCTCAACCCAGATCTGTCTCCCACAAAGCCATAATCTTCGATGCCCCCCTGCTGCCTTAATAAGGATGATACTCAATGCCTTCCTTTCTCCCTCTGTACTTCTGTTCCACGTCCTGACTTTGTCTGTAGCATTTTCTCTGGACTCAGGATAAAAGCTCTCAGTAGACTAAGTGGCATTTTTAGGGTTTTTTAATTATTCTCTGAGCTGTTTGATGAAGGACACTAGTCTAATTGTACATTTTCTGATTGTAAATGTTAAAATTACCTTATATCTGTAATACTGAGCTATTTTCCATGAATTGTTAAATCATTATTGTCCTCATAGTTCACTTATAGTATAAGCTAAGAATATATTTGTTTATGGTTGGTCTCAAATTTTCTATTTTAATTGATAGTTTGAAAGTGTAAGCTAATGACTAAAATAATCTAGTTCCAATCTTAGAGGTCAGATCTAATACATACAGTAAATTACCTAGAACTTAATGCCTTTTTGTACACATTGTAAACTTAGATTATTTATTCTTCTAATAGCGAAAAACCTGATGTGTTATCCCAGGAGTTGGGGATGGAAGGGGAGAAATCAGCTGCTGAAGACCAGATGAGAATGAAATGGGAAAGCCTACATCAAGAATTTAGTACCAAGCAGAAGCTACTACAGAATGTTCTGGAACAGGAACAGGAGCAAGTGGTATCCAAACATTTTGATTTTATATATTAACTAATATAAAATGTGTATAGCTTATGCTAATGGAATATATATGTGCAGTAATCTATAATTTCATTATCAATTCAAGTATAAGACATAAAAGAAATCATTCATCTTATATTTTTCTTAGCAAGCATGTTTCGTGCTTCTCTTAATAATTATATATTTATATGTGTAAATTCATTTGATTTCTAGATACTCTTTTCCTCAGAGATGATTACTATCTGATGACTCATTAGTGTAAATCATTAACGGCCCCCCTTTTTTTTCTACAATCTTGAAAATAAAGGTTATAAGCAAGAATATACGCATCTAGGACAAGAGAAACGCAACAAATTTGATTATTTTACTAGACGTAAATTGTCAAGTTATCTTATTTTCCATTGCTATTTCCAGGACTTAATGGCTTCAGACGATCTTAATGAGAAACATGTTGGGACATCAGTGGATCTAAAAGGAAGGGGAAGTCAGTGGCCTGCTAGAATAGTTACTGGCCCATCTGTAAGCTTGTTCCTGAGATGGACAAGTACTGTGTGACATTGGACTTGACAAAGCAAGCTAAGTCCAGTGGAATTGAAAATAGCAACAGAAGGTTCTAGGTAGATAATAACTATTAGCTCACTATAAGCAGAAGCCAGAGAACATTTGAGAGTCAGAGGAATCAACCCTGTAGAGAGGTATTGCATGAGGTCGGAACCCAGCTTGCCTGTGATGTTTACCACAGTTGTGGCCCACCAGGATTTTGAAGATAGAAGTCTAGTCCTGGGTCATGGCCCCACAGTGCTCATCTCAGTGATTCTGTGACAGTAGTGTTATCAGAGTAAAGTTGAGGTCCTTTTCTGTGGATCTGAGGCAGCTGCTGTTGTCTCACTGATCTGACTAGGGCTAACTTCAGTGCTGGGAGAGGCTGAACCCAGGAATGGAAGAATGTCAGTAACTGGAGTGCATCTGAGGCATGAAAGGCAGGAGCTGGTAGAGCAGGCTCTATAAAGAAAGCAGATACAGCTTGCCAGGACTACCTGAAAAGGAGATAGTCCTAAGGTCACAATGTGTCCCCTTATCTGTGGGGAGCCATGCATCAGTGCCAGAGCCATGCGTGTCTGTCTCGTTTTACAGAATCTTGTGCATGCCACCCTTTCTCACTCCTCTCCTGCTCTGATCAGGATCCTTCTTTGTCACTGTACACATGCATAGCCACCAGCAGTGGCCCTGGGCAGCATAGAGCACTCCATTCTTGAAGGTAGTTATTCCAGAATCCTCTACCACCCTGGCACGTGGTGCCTTGTAGCTTCCACATGGACTTCCTACCTGTTTGAATTAATCTTTCTCCACATCCCGAGCAGTTAGACTCATAGTCTGAATTCTTGATTTCCGAGGTGGGTCTCCTAGTCTTGACCACTAGCTCACCTTCATGTTCTAGTATTCCCCATTCCTTTGACTATAAGGGATATTTACAGTCCTACATCAGGAAGTGCAGTCTTCTCTGACTATCCTAGATCAGATAAATCCAAGGTATTTCTAGTAATAATCAGCAAATATTCTCTATCAGTTAAATGCTCATCCCCTGGATTCCACCTGTTGTCCTCCAGCCTAGAGCATCTGAGTGGTTCATGCAGCACTGCAGACTTCCTGGGTGTCTCATCCATGATCACCCTTATCTCAGAGAGCTATGTCTTCTGTCAATGCTGTGCTGTAACCCCGGCATCCTCCATGGGAGCCTACCACAAGAGCCCTGCCTGCTGCCACCGACATGCCTCTGTGAACCCCGAACAGTTCAAGTTTAGGTTCAGGTCCATAGCTCATTGCCCTTGGGAACTGGAAATGGAAAACATCAAATGTTCTTTATTTTATGGTCTTTTTTGGCATTTGAGTGCTTTCTTTCCATAATTACTACTCATTGTACAAAGTGCCTCCGAGGTGGTTTTCTTCTCTTTGGCGTGATGAGGTGAGACAAAAGGTGAGGAAGAAGCAATTTGGCTGTAAGAGTTGCCAAGAAGAAAGCGTGATGATCACTTAGTGAACATATTTTGTGTTCTAGGTGTTATTTCTAACAACACTGTGGTGAGGGTGACATTACCTCTGCTTTGTAGATCTGTAAACTAAGGCTTGGAGAAATTAGATGATTTCTCAGGGTCTTGTGTCTAAGAAGAGGCAAAGCTGGGATTTGGATGCGGTCTGTCCAACTCCACAGTCCCTCCTTTTTCATACTACTTTCCTGACAGTTTTGTTTACTGGTAGTAGGTGTGTAATTTAAGGAAGTGGATTTTAAAGAGGTGTTATGTTGTGGGTGTTCTCGTTACAGTGGGAAATGAGTTGGGCATGTTTAGAGGATAATGAGTAATCAGCCTGAAAGGCAAAGTGAGAATGAGACATTTTATAAATTATAGGGACTGAGTTTGATGGGAAACATCTTTTAAAAGTCAGAGGGCTAAGCAACACCATGGTCTTTATCAGGTATTGTGTGTGTGCCTACAAGAGTGTAGGGGAGGTTGAGTGAATGAAGAAAGCATAAGGACCAAGTCTAGATCTGGTATCTAGGATGGATAATTTCATCATGGATAGTGTAAAACCAAGAAAACAAGTTGAGAGGAAGACCATAATAGAGTTCAAGCATTTTCCCCACCACTTTGGTTTTTTTTTAAGTCCATCAGTGGAAACATTGCCATCGCTGAATTTGGGCACCATGTTTAGTGGACGTGGTATATTAAAGAGGTCATATTTCTCTAGAAGAGCTTTTTATAAGGACACTTTCTCCAGCATGTGCTTCAATATGTAATGCTAGATGATGAAACCTAAACAGAGTACATATGCTGTTAAATAAGTGCACCTGTTTGCCTACAGCTCTACAGCAGGCCGAATCGACTCTTGTCTGGTGTGCCACTATACAAAGGAGATGGACAGACCCAAGACAGATCTGCAGTGACATCTTTGCTGGATGGATTGAACCAGGCCTTTGAGGAGGCTTCATCTCAGGTAGGGCTGCACTCTTGGCTTGCTTATGGATCTTGGTCTCCCTGAAGCTGTTCCACCTCTGGGCATGACTGGTCGAGACCCAGCACTCGTGATTAGCCCTGAAGGGCAGAGCCACTGGACCCTCATATCTCATCCCGGTATTTTTCTTTGAGTCCTCAAAGCGCTATAATTAATTCTATGCTCTCCCTTTCTCTCAGGGTGTGGGGACAAAAAGGCAGAACATTCACTTGGAACAGAAGTTGTATGATGGGGTCTCAGCTACGTCTACATGGTTGGATGATGTTGAGGAACGTTTATTTGTTGCCACAGCACTTTTACCAGAAGAAACGGAAGCTTGCCTCTTCAACCAAGAGGTAAGATTGGCAGCTGATGTCTGTGAGTATGTGATATTACAAAGCACTTGAAATTTTGGTGTTGGATAATTAATGTATAAGGAAGGTCAACATAAAACAGTTCTAATAAAGTACAAATTAGGTATATTTCTAAGCCGCATAATACCAAAGTGAACTGCCTGATATAAAAAGCTCCCAGAGATACTCATGTTTTGCATTTTTATCCTCTATCTTGTGTATGTAGGAGGAAGAAAAAAAAAATGGAAGATTCTTTGTAGAACCTTGTTGTGTATTGCAAACTCTCTTTACATGAAACACAGGCTAAAAATAGTGTTTCTAAATAGCCCTTTACAAATCTTACCTTTCATCAAATACATATTATTAGCTAATGATGTAAAATTTCTGAGAAAAATTTCTCCAGCAGCAACTTGCCTAATATTTGTGGAAGTGGGTCAACTTACCTTAGATATAGTTACCACTGAGTAGTAAGAGAGATATGGTGGGCTTTCTCTGAGGAAATGACTTGATGTGTATATAGATTCATAGATCCAAACACTGAAATGTGCTTTCTCTTTTATCAACCCTAGACTCTTGCCAAAGATATTAAAGAAATGTCTGAAGAAATGGATAAGAACAGGAACTTGTTTTCTCAAGCATTTCCAGAGAATGGTGATAACCGGGATGTCATTGAAGACACTTTGGGTTGTCTTTTGGGCAGGTTGTCCTTGCTAGACTCAGTAGTAAATCAGCGCTGTCATCAGATGAAGGAAAGACTTCAGCAAATACTGAATTTCCAGGTAAGACATCATCAAGAGATGGTTGATAATACTCTAGCTATATTCAGTAACAAGCAGGATGTCTTACTGAGGTATGACATAGACCTATTTTTTTTTTCAAAAGTACAATGAAGACCAAGAACATTATAGAAAAAGAAGGGGGTGCCTGGGTGGCTCAGTGGTTTAAGCCGCTGCCTTCGGCTTGGGTCATGATCTCAGGGTCCTGGGATCGGGTCCCGCATTGGGCTCTCTGCTCAGCAGGGAGCCTGCTTCCCTCTCTCTCTCTCTCTGCCTGCCCCACATCTACTTGTGATTTCTCTCTGTCAAATTAATTAATTAATTAATTTTAAAAAAAAGAAAAAGAAAAAGAAGGGACTAGAACTCTAGGATGAGGAAACTAAGAGGCTTATGTTCCTAGAAATGAAGGGTTGAGAAAACCAACCAAGTAAACTAAGGGCTGAATGTAACGTTAAATTCAACCTGTAATTTATATGACTATAATTATAATTTTCAATTGATAATTGGAATTTAAAACATATGACCAAAATTTATTAAAAACATATGACCAAAGAAATATGTGGGAAGAGCCACAATACAGGACCTTAGACTCTAGTGCCCATGGGCCACTGAGAATGGCTATGGCCTGCTTCTGCATTAGAAACATACACAATTGGGACATCTGGGTGGCTCAGTCAGTTAACCATCCGGCTCTTGATTTCAGCTTGTGTCGTGATCTCAGGGTCATGAGGTGGAGCCCCACTTCAGGCTCTGTACTTTTCGGCAGAGTCTACTTGGAATTCTCTCTCTCCCTCTGCCTCTCCCCATATTTTCTCACTCTCTCTCTATATATATATATAATAAATCTTAAAAAAATATTTACCATGCTACTTCCTAATCCTAACTTCTCAGATTTATTGCCTGTAAGCCCTAGACTCGCGTTCCATTGCCAGCTGACTAATTGTCTGCTTATGAAACTTTTCCTCTGACTATAAACTTCAGCAAATGCCAAAGCCACTGATAAACTTTTTTTTAAAGAATTATTTATTTATTTGACAGAGAGAGCACAAGTAGAGAGGCAGGCAGAGAGAGGGGGAGAAGCAGGCTCCCTGCTGAGCAGGGAAGGAGCCCAATGTGGGGCTCGATCCCAGGACCCTGAGATCATGACATGAACTGAAGGCAGAGGCTTAACCCACTGAGCCACCTAGGCACCCGCTATTGATAAACTTTGAGTTGATTTACATTCCTAATAAAGTAATCTTTTGGGAATACTTAAGTTTTAATTGAGATTTCTTTCTTTATTTATTTGTTTACTTATAGAGAGAGGGAAGAGAGAGAGATAAGGGGAGGAGCAGAGGGAGAGGGAGAATCCCAAGCAGGGTTCACACCCAGCACAGAGCCTGATGCAGGGCTCAATTTCACAACCCTGAGATCATGACCTGAGCTGAAATCCAGAGTAAGACGCTTAACCAACTAAGCCACCCAGGAGCTCCTAATGGAGTTTGATTTTTAACAATTGTATAAGATTTATAAAATAGATAACATGTAACTTGGACCAAGAGTTTGATATAAATTTTGATTTGTAAAAAATACTGTTAAAGTGTCAGGTGTAGCATCAGTCAAGAAATGTGGAATTCCCTAGATATTCATCTAAAGGGACAAATCATCACTGCCATTCAGTAGTGTTCTTAAAACTACAAAGGAAAATTAGAATAATTTGTGTAGCATTTTTTATTCACAAAGAATTTTCACCTGTATTTTTGTCTTTAATCTTCACGACATACCTCTTAGCTAAGCATTGTTCTTATATTAATTTTGCAAAAATTAAGAGCAGCCTCCAAAACCATCCCTCCTGGGTTCAAATTCTGACTTTGTCCCCTACTACTATATACCCTTAGCTGTGTCTCTAAGGCTTATTAGAGTAACACTCATGCTGTGGTCTCCAGGAGTACTTTGAGGATAAAATTGGTTACAATGTGTAAAACAGTTTGAACGACGACGTCTGAAACATAGTAAGTTACTCAGTCAGTTTTGTTATCGTTGTCACTATTAATAGGAGTATTCATTATAACATACATAATCTGAAACCAATATAAAAGTTAAATTAATTCTCTAAGATTATTTAGCCATCAAGAACTAGAGCCGGGATTTGACTCAAAGAATATTTTTATATTTTATATCATTAGGGTGCTACAGGGGTGATGAAGAATAGTAGACCTCTTCACGATGTATTTTGAAAGCAAAATCAACAAGAGCAGATTTGTGTGGGGGTTGGATATGGGGAATGAGAGAAAAGGACACTGCTGAGGAAGTCCAGAGACCCCGGCTGACAGGCTTGGTGCAGAGCAGTGCCATTGACCCATGGGCTAGGCTGGATGGACAAAGATACTAGAGTTAAGATACTCAGCTGACTACTCAGAGTAGACATTTGGATATGCTTGACTATGGCTTCAGGGAATGACCTAGACCAGGTATTTGCATTTGTAGAAGTTAGGTTGTAGAGCTCATAGAGAAGAAAGCACATTTCACTTGGAATCAGAAAAGTTGGGGTTCTTATTTGGGTATTTTGTTTTGGATGCAAGATCTGATTGCATGCCCACATATACACCATCTGTCTAAAATCAGCAAAACTTGTACGTACAATTGATGGAAACTTGTATCATTACTCTAAAATCCACCTTTCATAAAATAATGTGCTGAGTTTTAACAGCATTCTAGTTGGTCTATCAACCATGAATGGGGGGGTGGTTAAAGGTACAAATGTTTGTATCACTTAGAAGCATATTTCCCTTTACAAATTGCATTTACTATGCTAGTGTCTTCAGCCCTTTTAAGTTTTTATTCATAATTATAACCAGTCAGAGTAAAATATGAACAAAGCATGAATACTCTGGAACTGATTTTCTGTAGAGGACCAAGAGAAGAACATACAATTATGAAATTGTCTTTAAATCACGTTCTCTATTTTTCTTCTTCCAACAAGTTTCTACTTGTTGGTGGCCCGCTCACGGACAGCAGCTGACATTTCAAAATGTTTGTGTTCCAATTTAGTTGAAAGAAATAGTTCCAATGTTAATATAATTAAAGGTCAAGTCGTAAACCATTTTATTTTACTTTGCACCAAGCACCTGGTATGCTGTCCATGCTCGGCAGTTAATGGAATGGTATGCCTTTGTCTTCCACTTAACTTTTGAGTATTAGCTTTTCCCAGACCGGTAACATTATCCTCTACCCAGCAGAGAATCTGGAAGAACATGTTGATGTTATGTAAATGTATATTATCTCTATGGAATCAAAAGAAGTTAATCATCAGTTATTCTATTAAAAATGTTTTTACCTAGAGACTTAATCCCAAATAAATTTACTGGACATTTTTATGATTGGGCATTTTAAGTTATTTAAAAACTGAAAAAAAAAAAAAGAAAGAATTCTTTTTAAATGAGTGAGACAGCACAGATGATTCAAAAACTTGAAACCTTTGATGTACCTGTTTCTCAAAAAGCAATAATCCTGCCTCTTTAATGCCCTACAATCGGTGCCAGTGACCATATGATAAAGTTTGTGATTTCTGATATTTGTATAATGTGGAGACACCTTAAATTATCCTGCTGTGTCATATGCATAGTAACAAAAAACAGTTAAAGCCTTTGCATTTTCATTTTTAAGAAAATATCAACATCCATGGGGTGCCTTGGTGGCTCAGTTCATTAAGCATCTGACTTAAGTTCAGGTCATGATCTCAGGGTCCTGGGATGAGCCCCCCCCCACTGTGTGGGGAGCCTGCTTGTGCCTCTCCCTCTCCTTCTGCCCCTCCCCCATTTGTGCTTGTACACATGCACATCCTCTCTCTCTCAAATACATATATAAAATCTTTTTAAAAAACATTGGGGTGTCTGGGTGGCTCAGTTTTTAAGCATCTGCCTTCGGCTCAGATCATCATCCCAGGGTCCTGGGATGGAGTCCCACATTGGGCTTCGCAGGAAGCCTGCTTTTCCCTCTCCCACTCCCTCTTCTTGTGTTCCCTCTCTTGCTGTCTCTCTCTGCCAAATAAATAAATAAAATCTTTTAAAAAAATAAAGTACCAACATCCATGTGGTTATTAACACCTCTCAAATCTCTTGTTTAGTAATTTTTAGATTAGTTGTATTCTTGGCTTTAGTGTCTTCTTGACTGGTCCTTTCCAATAATTAGTGAGACCTCCAGAAATGTGAACTCTGTTTTCTATTACGTTGAGTAGAATATAATTAAGACAGAAAATATGTTTTTAAAAAAATAAAGATGATGTACAGGAAATAGATCTACAGTCTTTCTTCTTTCTTTCTTTTTTAGTTTATTTATTTGTATATGTAATTTCTATACCCATCGTCGGGCTTGAACTCATGACCGCAATATTAGGAGTCACATGCTCTTCCAACCAAGTCAACCAGGCGCCCCCACGACCTTCATTTCTAACCCATGATATATTATTTAGAATTATCTCCTCATTTAGATGAGCTGAATTAATGTTCTAAATATATGTCTCTAGTAGAGACTTTTTCTTTTGAATTTGTTCAAATGAATGGAAACATCTTTTCCTAGGCATACAAACAGATAAATAATATGTCATCATTCTAACGGCCCACATGGCCTCACCATGAGCACAGTTGAATAAAACAAACATTGCTATAATTCATAAGCAAAAATCTTGCTTCTGGCAGCATTTTTCCAGGACTGTTACAACAGTTTCCTAGTGAATCTGCAGCAAGGCTTGCAGACTGGTTTGCATTTTGGTTAATGACAGTTATTGCCCTGTTGGATCATGTGCTTTTCTCTAATGTTCATGTGCAATTTTTTTCGTTTCCTTTTTTCTTATTTTACTGCATAGTCCACCCACTGTTCTGTTTTCTAGACTCGCATTTTGTTAAAAGGCTGGCATACATCCTTAAAGATGCTTTCTTCTTCTTGGGTGTGATTATCCTTCTCCTTGTAGGTAGACAGATTTTTGCATCTTGATGATGTGTCCTTGTGTATAGATCAGCAACCCCCAGTGAAGAGGATGTGATGAGTCCAATTTCAGCTTCCACTGAACAGCCAACCCGTCATATATGTTTCCTGACGTTTCAGGGGGGGAAGCTGGGAATTATATCATTCAAATTTTGCTCTAGTTTATTATTTCCTGTAGAACTGAGGACCAAAATTCTGATAGTTAACTTTTTTTTGTATAAACATAACTCAGTATAAATATACGTGGACTTTTAAGTGAGAGATCTTTATGAACAAAAGGCTTTGCTAGGTCTTTTTGTGTTGTCTCTTCATATGTCTTTGGTCATCATGGATAAAATTTATTTTCTACACTTCTGGGTGGCTTTTTATAAGCTTGGGCAGATTCTCTGAAAATAGAGAAAAGGAAGTCTGAGAGAGAGGGAATGAAGGGAGAGGAAAGAAGGAATTATATTCTTCTTAAGAATCACATTTTTTTGTTAAATTTAAGATGTAGTTTTAAATAATACTCGGACTTCCATGCGAAGTAAAAAATACCAAATAACTTGAAATGAAATAAAAGGATCCTATTTTTTCCCAAGTAAGGGTAGCAGCTGTAGGCTCTTTCAGTAAATAGAAGTCATTAGGGTAGTATTTCCAGTGCAGTGTTTAAATGTGTGCATTGATTTCAAATGTATCAACAAGATTAGGGTGGCTAGCATTGCTTTTTATTTGTATACTTTGTCATCATTTGTATTGTGTTTAAAAAATGCTTTCTGTAACAAATTCTTCAAAAGTCAGTTTTAACACTTAAATTGTCACCACTTACTTTCTCCTTTTCCCAGGATAGTATTGTTTCTTCTTGACATTAAATTCCTACAACAATACATTATTTCTAAGAATGTGTGTTATACTTAGAACCATTCTGAATTCCCAGACTCATATTAAGTCTTCTCATTTTTTTTCCTCTTTAGAATGATCTGAAGGTGCTGTGCACGTCGCTGGCTGACAACAAGTTCATCATTCTGCAGAAACTGGCAAATGTGTTTGAACAGCCTGTGGCAGAGCAAATAGAGGTATTTATAACCACCTTTTTCTAGAAGAGCAAATGCATAGAGTTGTTCTGATTTGGTAGGAGATTTCAGATATTCTATAAAAGACTAGTGGCTTGCTATAACATTGTTACTAAAGAACTTATATTTTTGACAGACAGAAAGTGAGAAAAGGAGAAAGAGCATGAGCAGGGGGAACAGCAGAGGGAGAAGGGGAAGCAGGCTTTCGGCTGAGCAGGGAGCCCGATGCGGGACTCCATCCCAGAACCTTGAGGTCATGACCTGAGCCAAAGGCAGAGGCTTAACCCACTGAGCCACCCAGGCGCCTCTTGCTATAATATTTTTGTTTGTCATACATTTTGTCTCTAAGTGTCATGTTTGAGTGACGGGCCAGGCGACATGGAATCTGTCACTTCTCTCTGTACGGAACTAGGAGATAGGTAAAGGTGTCGGTGGCAGATGATGACATGAAGAAGTTTGCCACCTAACCCTGAGATTAGACCGGAGTCTCAGGGACGCAGGGCAGACAGTCAGACTGTCCTGGGGTGATACAGATAAAGCACTATGGACATTCAGAAGAAGGGCCAACTGCCCCCAGCAGAGGTAGGATCTGGGGAAATTTTGTAAAAGAAAATTGGAACCAGACTGAGAAGTTTGGACACACAGAGACTGGGAAGAAAGATATCCAAGCCAAGAATGAACAAAGGCTTAAGTGGTAGACAATTCAGAGCACTTCCAGAGAAAAGCAAGGAATCCTTAGATAATAATACAGGAGCTATATCTACAAATATATCTTAGAAAAGCAAGTTATCCTTATTCAGCTAAATGCTGAATTGATGATGAATGAAAACAATTGAGGGGAAGTAAGTTTGGATGAGTACATTTGAGGCAACTTGTGGGGCCTTTTGAATGTCAGAGAAATTTAAACTTTATTCCACAAACCGGTGGTTTCTAAACTTTATTGATGGCATATCTCATTAGTTTAAAAGAATAAGCACACCCCCAAAGTATATGAATATTAGCTTATTTATGAATTATAAGCAGGTACTTTGTTATAAAGCATATACACAAATGAAAATTCAGAAGAATGTGGTTGCATAGAAAGGAAAAATGTAGTGTTTCATCCTCACCAGTCATCTCATACACGTGGGTCCTTGCACTCATCTTGGAGACCACTGGCAGTGCAGAGTCCCCGGGGTGCTTTGAAGGTGAGAATGAGTGTCCGTGCCCAGCCCTGCTTCCCGGACAAGACCGTGCCAGGTCAGGAAGCAGGATGTGCCTCTAGAGGCTTCTTGTAGCTGCACTGAGGAGAAGGAAAAAGAATTCTAACTCCAGTGATGTCATTGAAAACAGCGGGGAGACGGGAAGGATGTTACACAGTCTATCTCCTGTTTCCCAAGCTAAGTAATTATGTGTTTTAATAGAATTTCCTAATTTCAGTAGACCTCTAAGGGTTCTATGAGTAGGCTATAGAGAATCATCTGTGATAGAAATCCCCTGATATATCCCTCTAGATAGAAATAGAGGTCATTCTGTCTATCCATCCATCTGTAAAATTACCTAAAATAATTTGCTAAATTATGTGAATGTTTATTTTTCTTGACCATAATTTCATCTGCTTTTTAAAACAAATCTCTCATTTCCCCCAAATTAAAAAAAAAAAAATTCTTCTATGTTGAAACTTAAACTTGAAAGGAACTTTTAAAAAAATTTTTACTTTTTCATTCTTGGATTTTAATATCCAAGATTTTAACATGCCCGATTCCAAAAAAGACTTCAGCAGCTGTAGCAATGATTTGCTTTGAATTTCGGAGGTGAAATATAGAGTATGTATGTATGATCACAAATAACATTTTTACTAATTATTGACCAGGATCACTAAAATGATTCCCACAGATAAAAATAAATAGCTAGACTATTTCTCTGAATAAATAGAAAGCCACCAAAAAAAAAAAAAAGTGCTAATTTCACCCCTACCCTTGTTAGTTAAAAAGATAATTATAGCAGGAGACATAAGGATGATATTTCTCAATATATTCATCCTTTGAGCAATGTCATTCTGATCTAGAACAGACTTGTCCCCACAAGCTGGTTCCAAGTTGACTTCCAGGGATCTCTCCCTTTTCCACTCTTCTGAGAATTTCCATCACTTCTCTCTCCGTTGGATCTTCTCTTTTCTGAGTCTCAAGTCCATCTTTATTATATTGCTTCCTTGTTTTGTTACATATCCTCACTAAGAAAGGATGCATGCTAGATGTATTTTTTAGTATTTTGCCTATCTGAAAACGATCTTACACTGTGTTCGCTCTTTCTTGGTAACATGGCTCACTGTAAAATTCCTGCCTGGAAATCAGTTTTCTATGGAGTTTTGAGGCATCTCATTGTTTTCTAGCTTCTGATGTTGGCTTGAGGAATCTAAAATCATTCTAATTCCCACAGCGGTATGAAATGTCACAGTGATATACCTTGGGAAGGGTCAGTTTTATCCACGGGGCTGGAGGCTCGGTAAGCTGTTTTTTTTATTTGATAGCTCTCCTCTTTCCATTTTGGAAAATTGTCTAATGATTTAATATTTTTCAGTCCTCCATTTTATCTGTCTCTCTTTCTGGAACTCTTTTTAGGCAGATGTTGGATATTCTGGTCCAGTCTTCTAATTCTTTTATCAAGAGACAGTCTGCTCTATTTTTTGGAAGACTTCCTTGATTTCAACTCTCAACTTTCCTACTGAGTTTTATATTTCTGCTGTCATGAGTTTCATTTTCCCTGAGCCCATTCTTGTTCTCTAAATGATCCTTTTTTTGTAGCATTCTGTTCTTTTTCTAATAGATGCATTATCTTTTGTAATCTATCTGCATATGTTAGTGATTTTTTGGCCAAAGTTTTATTTTTCCCATAGAGTGTGTTTCCCTTCAGCCTGCTTTTAGTTGTTTGTTTCTGTCTCCATCTTTTCATGTTAGTGGCTTTTCTGAGATTATGGAAATTCTCTGGCTATCTGTTCACGTTTAGGATGGAGAATTAACAGCCAAATGGGAACTTTGTGTATGGATGTGGCTTGATGGTTTTGAGATTTAGGAATGTTGGGCTCTTTAGGCTATTTGTTGGAGAATCTTTGTGTCTAGCTTTTAGATTTTTCTATTGGTCTTTATACATTTTCTCTCCTCTCCTGTCTGGAGACCGGAGGTCAGGCTCCAATACCTTAGAAGATCTGAGGGCTCCTCACTTAGCATTCTGTGGGCATTCAGTCACGTATCCTCTGTTTTCAGTCAAGTACTCAACACTGCTATTCTGTCTGGTGACCCTCAGTCCAGAGTCTGCTTTACCTTCTCTAGAAAATAAACTCCCCATCTTTCCCAGAGAAGGAGAAGGGTAACATGGAGTGAGAAAGAGGCTCTGGAAATTTCGCTGCTCTTTAAGAAGCTTTTTGCCAACTGTCCTTATCTGGCACCCGCCCTACCCACCCAGAGCGCCAGACTCCTGTTCCTGTAAGTCTGGTGATGGAGCTCTCCCGTGAGCTTAGGATTCAGCTTTCTCAGATTTCTTAAGTCAGTTATCCCATATCCTTCTGAATTCCAGCTTTCAAAATGTTGTCGGTATTGCTTTCTTTCCTGTTTCTTTGTCCTTGTAGATTTATGGGCAGGAGGGGCACCAAAAAGCAAGCAATTTTTGCTGTGCTGTAGCGGTGATTTGGGAAGGAGAAAATAAGACACATGTGTTTCATCCGCCATCTGGAGTCCATGTTCTTTTCCTCCTTCAGGGCAGCTGAGATTGTGTTTCTTCCAAAAGTCTACTTGGATGACCCCAGAATCCACTCCTGTATTTCTTATCCAGGCTCCTCTAACAGAGATGAATTGCATCGAGCTGAATACCTGATTGATATTCCTGATTGGTATACCTGATTGAATTCACCCCTGTTTTGTTTTGCTGTGTTTACTCGGGCTTCCTAACCAGACTTCAGGCTCCTTGAAGGCCACTACAAGGAGTTCCTACAGAACTCACACTGGGAAGACGAGGCCTAGTGCCAGCAGCCACTTCGATAATTGTTAATCACTGCTTTTTCTTTTTTTGTTTTTTTGGAAGATTTTGTTAATTTATTTGACCGACGAATCACAAGTAGGCAGAGAGGCAGGCAGAGAAAGAGAGAGAGAGGAGGAAGCAGGCTTCCTGCTGAGCAGAGAGCCTGATGCAGGGCTCGATCCCAGGACTCTGAGATCATGACCTGAGCCGAAGGGAGAGGCTTAACCCACTAAGCCACCCAGGCACCCCTATCACTTGCTTTTCTACTAAACAAAGAGTGAGATTTAGGGGAAGGACCATGCTGTGACGTATTTTTCTCTTGCCTCACTGTATCTCTCTCAGGAAATGCATCTCAGGAAACCAGAACATGTTTCCCCCAGAAAAATCCTAAGCCAGCGCCTTTTCTAACCATGTCTAAGTCATGCTTCTTTTTCAGGTGTTTCTATTTACCAATTCCCATATTTGGCTCAGGAAGCCATTGTTCCCCCAGCGCTGCGTGTGAAGTCCTTCCTGCTTCCTTACCCGTGAGGTAGCTGACTGTGGTATAATAACGGGCCTCCTTCTCCTTCCTGTACACTAGATGGCTATGGTTTTTACGCTGTATTAGAATGACTCCTTTTGTAGACATTGAAAATATTTAATGTGGAGAGAAGAACAGATAGTATAAAAGTATAATAATAGAAGTAATAGAACAAACAGTAATCACATTTTGTGAGGGAAATTGCTTATGGAAGTTCTAATAAAGTATCATAAATCTTATATAGGCGATACAAGAGGCTGAAGATGGGCTAAAGGAATTGGATGCAGGAATCATTGAATTAAAAAAGCGTGGGGACAAGTTGCAGATTGAGCAGCCGTCCATGCAGGAACTATCCAAACTTCAGGTATGGTTTTCTGCCAGCAACATTTTAGCTTCAATAATGCATCCTAACTAGAAGTCAAGAAAAAATTATTTTCTATGTTTCCTGGGTTGTTCTCTATACAATTCATGTCATTTAGGTCCTAATTTTTATTTTAAGCAACACTTAGAATATTTTCTGAAACTTTTACCAGGTTTAATGTGATAAAATAAATTGTGTTCTCAAACTTCTAAGATTTTTTTTCCTGACATTTACTTTATTATTAGTCCAATTGTAGTGTACCTCAAAAAACTATTTACCAACTATTTACCAACTATTTACCTGGATCCTGGGATCATGACCTGAATCAGAGGCAGCTGCTTAACTGACTGAGCCACCCAAGTGCCCCATCAAAAGTCTGTTTTAAAGAAAAAATGCTCAAGCTAATATTTTTTAGAAAGTAGTTTTTCTCTGGTGTTCAAAACTATAGTTAATCTTTCATATATGTCTGAATGGAAGAGAGACACAGTTTTAATACCAGACCAACAGAAAAGAATAAACTAAAAGGTAGGTGAAATCTAAACTGATTTCCCAACATCCTCCAGGAGTAGGAAATAATTGGGGGTTAATTTGCTCTCTTAGATCAGGCTGCTAGGCAAAAATCCAACGTGGGATATTAGAACTGGAATATTAAACCAGCGAAATTTAGCAGTTGATAAGCAACATAGTTAAATTACATTAAGAGAGAATGGTGTACAGTGACACACACGTGTTAAGGTTTCTCTGCATTACTGAGAATCACTGAGGGATTAATAGTGTAAGTCCAGCGTAGGGTCACAAGTTCTTCCTTTTGAGAAAATAAAATAGCTCTTATTTTAAAAAGAACATTTTTATGTTAACTGTCTCATTCCATTATCTAACATTTCACAATGTCGTAAGCCCGGTGCCCTTACTTTGCACTTAGACAGTTTTCCAACAGTGCTTAAATGTCAGGTGGAAGAGTCAAACATCATAGTTGTAAATGGGCATTAAAGTTGAACTTTTCCAGATTGAGCCATTTTGGCCTGCTAAACCTTAATATGATACATTAATCAAGTCCATATGGTTCAAATAAATTTTGTGTTTGGTGGATCATCATCTCCTAAAATGTCTTTCCAGTTTATAGAGTTATTTATTTACTCCACCACATTTGGCAAAAACATTGCCTTTTTAAGTCTTAAAACATTTTGCTCACATTAAACTCCTCTGTTTCTCCAGCTCTTTATTTAGTCCAATATCTGATCATTACTTAGCAGATAAAATGTGGAAGATACTTTATTCAATTACTCTAAAATTATGTAAATATTAAGAACACTATAAAAATTAGAATTACATTAGAAAATTAGAATTTACACTTAACATTTCCCTCAGCCACATGAATAACTTTTCAACATTTTAACCCCGCATCCTACCATAAACTTTTGATACCCTGAGAAGAGAGCTGTCAAACCGACCTCACGTCATCCGTAGCCAATATTTTGCATATCCTTTGGAATTTGTAAATATTAAGCTTATCTTTTCTGAAGGAAGTTTCAAAGAGAATCATGAGAAAGATAGGCAGTGCTCTGCATAGAGAGTATCACCACTGGTCCGATACCTGAGGGACTGTTCTTGGCTGGGTTGTGGACTTCGTAGGTAGTGTGCCTTTCGGCAAAGAGTCAACACATGAGATTATGCTGAGTGAAATAAGTCAAGCAGAGAGAGTCAATTACCATATGGTTTCACTTATTTGTGGAGCATAAGGAATAACATGGAGGACATGGGGAGATGGAGAGGAGAGGGGAGTTAAGGGAAATCGGAGGGCGAGATGAACCATGAGAGACTATGGACTCTGAAAAACAATCTGAGGGTTTTTGCTGGCGAGGATGCGGAGAAAGGGGGACCCTCCTACACTGTGGGTGGGAATACAAGCTGGTGCGACCACTCTGGAAAACAGCATGGAGATTCCTCAAAATGTTGAAAATAGAACTGCCCTATGACCCAGCAATTGCCCTACTGGGTATTTACCCTAAAGATACAAACATAGTGATCCGAAGGGGTACGTGCACCTGAATGTTTATAACAGCAATGTCCATAATAGCCAAACTATGGAAAGAACCTAGATGTCCATCAACAGATGAGTGGATAAAGAAGATGTGGTATATATACACAATGGAATACTATGCAGCCATCAAAAGAAATGAAATCTTGCCATTTCTGACGACATGGCTGGAACTAGAGGATATTATGCTTAGCGAAATAAGTCAATAGGAGAAAGACAACTATCATATGATCTCCCTGATATGAGGAAGTGGAGATGCAACATGGGGGGTTTGGGGGGGTAGGAAAAGAATAAATGAAACAAGATGGAATCGGGAGGGAGACAGACCATAAGAGACACTTAATGTCACAAAACAAACTGAGGGTTGCTGGGGGGAGGGGGTTTGGGAGAAGGGGGATGGGGTTATAGACATTGGGAAGGGTATGTGTTATGGTGAGTGCTGTGAAGTGTGTAAACCTGGCGATTTACAGACCTGTACCCTGGGACTAAGAATACATAATATGTTTATTTTAAAAAAAAATTTTAAATTATTAAAAAAATAAAAAGAAAAACAATTTGTGAGTTTTGAAGAGGCAGGGGGTGGGAGGTTGGGCCAGCTTAGTGGTGGGTGTTGTAGAAGGCACGTATTGCTTGGAGTGCTGGGTGTGGTGCATAAACAATGAATTTTAGTACACTGAAAAGTAATTAAAAAAATAAAAATTTTTTTTTAAAAAGAGTCAACACATGAATTGAGAGTGAGTATCACTGTCTCTATTTTGTAGGACATGTACGATGAACTGATGATGACCATTGGCTCCCGGCGGAGTGGGCTGAACCAGAATCTCGCACTTAAGAGTCAGTATGAAAGGGCCCTACAAGATCTGGCTGACCTGCTGGAGACTGGACAGGAGAAGATGGCAGGTGACCAGAAAATCATTGTGTCCTCCAAAGAGGAAATTCAACAACTACTTGATAAACATAAGGTAAAGAGAATGAGAGAGAGAGAGAGTGTAGTTGTGAAAGCATATTCTCGGTCACTGAGATCTGTATCTACCTAGTAAAACCTATTATTAATATTTTATGAGTTCCTCCTTGAATAAAACACTCTTTAAAATAGTTACCAAATGTATATTCAAACCTGTGGACACTAAATAACACAGAAAAAATATGGAGGATACATTCCTATAACTTTGCGAGTTAAAAAAGAATGCAGAGGCACTTGGGTGACTCAGCTGGTTAAGTGTCTGACTCTTGATCTTGGTTCTGTTCTTGATCTCAGGGTCATGAGTTCAAGCCCTGTGTTGGATTCGATGCTGGGTGCGGAGCTTAAACTTAATTAACAACAACAACAAAAAAAAGGAATACCACCATTCCTAGTAATTTTTAATTATCACCACTTCCTCAGTATAAACCAGGCTTTTCCCCTTCATTTACTGCAACCAGTGGGAAACTTGACTTTCTTCAAAGTGCCTAGCTTCCTTATTAACTCTTTTGATTTGTCCTTGTGTCTTTTATGTCCATTTATTTATCTAGCCCTAAGTATTCTGGAGAGAATGCTTCTCTTGTCCTGGCCAAAGGCTTCTCATTGTGCCCTGGGAAAGAAGAGTTACCTACCCAGCTGTGGGACTGGGTATCTGTCTCCTTTGTGCACTTCTGGCCAATAAGCACATGTTCCTCTGGCTGCTGTGGGCCTCAAAGAGTTTATTCCTGGGGACAAAGAGTCCTTTTCCTATGTGATCAAACGTGGTATGCCTGAGGCTGCCCTATCAGTATGTCCCATTGCCAAGCTCAAGTTAGACACTGCTCCTTAGGAAAGGAATGCTTGTTTAATGTGCACACAAATAACTTGCATTTTTGGAATGACTACAGAAGGATTAGTTTTACCAGTCCAGAAACCCAAATTCTCAGACTGTAGGAATGTCATACATGGAAATTTTGAAAAGCCCGCTGGGATATAGATAGTTAACATTCTACCATTATGTAGCTCTGGTGGCTTATAAAGGTGAATTTTGGCGGGGAGGGGGGTGGGGTGTACTTCTTGCTATTTTTCCCAGAGATTGTTGTCCAAAACTTTGTGATTTATTAAAGCCTTATCATTTGGCTTTGAAAACATTGCTTTAAAGTTCACAGCTGGTTTTCTTCAAATCTCTGACAACAGTAATAAAATATCATCCTGAGTTATTCCAGAGAGGAAGCTAGGATCAATGAGTATAAATGACAGAGACGTAGGCCCAATAGGTAAAGAACTCTAAGAGGAACACTGCCATTGAGCAGACAACCCTTCTGGCCATGGGAAGACCATCCAAGGCCATTAGGGGGAGATCGGGTTGTAAAAGGAATATCAGTTTTTGGTGAATGTTGGGCTGAATGACCTCCAAGTTCTCTTCGAGCTTTAAGATTCTCTGATATAATAATGGTGAGTTAAAAAATGAAGATTCTGGCTTCTTTTGACCAGACTATTTCTGACAGAGAGCTCTGCAGTGACCTTGAACATAGCATGTTCTATAGCCTGGGCGGTTCCGTGTCCTCACCCACCAAATGAGAAACAGAATTCCATACCTCGAAGACGTGTTATAAGGGTTAACCGAATTGGTCATTAAGGATTGGTGGAGTTTCTGCATATAGTAAAGCACTAAGCACTGTTATCAGTTTGTAGGTCTTCAGCTTCACCCACAGTAGAGGGAACAGAAAATGGGATAAGGCCTGTTTACCTCCTCTAGGGCCTTTTACATATAAAAAGTAACATTTCGAAACATGTTTGTAGGACTGCCCAAGGCCTATCCTTCTGTTGTGTGTGGGTATAATATAAGGTAAATTTAAAACTGTGTAATACCAATAGGTACTTGTCGAGCTGTGTTTGGCAGTGAGTATTGGAGCCCAACGAATGCTCCGGGAATTTGGAAAGTAGAGCTCAAGCCTAGACACAGAGGAAGGAGAGTCATGAATGTGTAGAGTGAGGACATCTTGGAAGTACAGAGTCAAGACAGAGACCGAAGACAGGGGCCTGCGAGCTCATGTGTCCCGGGATAAGGAAGGCCAGTGTGTGTGGTGGGGTCGTGAGTGTCTCCCAGACTGTACAAGGATGAGGACTTGAGAGGGCAGAGGAGCTGAAGAGCTCTGTCCGGGGGGGGCAGAGTGTCCGCAGCCCAGCGTTTATAGGTGTCCTTGAGTGGAGGGGACTGAAGCCCCCTTCTCTGCTGGAAGCTGTGAGTGCCTGCATGAAGTGGGGGGCAGCGGGCTGGAGAGACACTGCTCTGGTACTGAGTTCCACCAGCTTTCACGTCTAAAGCAGCTTTTGTTGTCGGATGGGATACGTTTGAGTCACTGACCTCTCTCTCCTCCAAAACTTGCAGGAATACTTTCAGGGCCTGGAATCTCATATGATCTTGACTGAAACGCTCTTCAGAAAGATCATCAGCTTTGCAGTCCCACAGGAAACACGGTTCCACACGGAACTGATGGCACAGGCTTCCGCGGTACTGAAGCAGGCTCACAAGAGGGGCGTGGAGTTGGAGTACATTCTGGAGGTGAGACTGTCCACGGACTCCCTTCCCCACAGCCGACTGTGCCATTAAGGCAAGACCTGTTTACCCATGCCATGCACCTCGTAGAACTTTGGAACTCCCTCAGACTCAGCAGTGTGTTCTGCCCTGACCCTCTTGTCTTTCTATTTCTAGTTGGATAAAGGCTCTGCCGCACCTTGAGTCGGCTAGCTTCCCTCCGTACTGACTTTAGTTAGGGCACGAAGATACTTAGGGTTTTGACAGTCAGACTAAAAAACCGCCAACCTCGCTGTACAGGATTGGAAAAAGCTGCAAATGATTTTTAAAAAGATTCTCCAGTTTTGGCTAAAGTAAAAATCAGAATTCAGGAGTGACTGGTGTGGGATTTCTCCTTAGTAGAATGTCTACACTGTATATTTCTGTTTCTCAAATGCCTGTGGTAGCTTTTTCTATTTGTGAATGTCACGTAGTCACTTTACTATATGAAGTAAGCACCCTCTTCCCCTTTGCTTAAATCATACGCGCATCGCCACTATGGTAAAGAATGAAACCGCATATCAGAGGCCTGCTGTGTTCCAGGTGCCCTGGGTACAATCATTCCATTTAATCCTCATGATGGACAAGAGAGTTATATTAGCCCCATTTTTTTAATGTTATAAATGAGGGTCAGAGAGGTTTAGTAACTTGCCCGTGTTCACACAGCAGATTGGTTGCAGATCGAAATCCCGTTCACAGTGTTTTTGGGGGCCGCCATCTGATTCACGTGCTTCAGAGAAGCGTCTCAGAGCAAACCCCCACTATAAACAGCTCCCACATAACTTTAAAGAGAATCTGTTGAAAGCCTATTTTTGCACACAAAAGAGGACCCTGTTCCTGGAGGACAGTTCTTTAGCTCACAGACCGATACTATGTTTCTAGACATGGTCTCATTTGGATGAAGCCCACCAGGAGCTCAGCAGACAGCTGGAGGCGGTGGAAAGCAGCATCCCGAGCGTGGGGCTGGTGGAAGAGAGCGAGGGCAGGCTCATCGAGCGCATAACGCTCTACCAGGTCAGCGTCCGAGGGCATCTCGGTGTGGGAGAAGTGGCCACGTCTTCTTTCGAAACTTTCCCACGGTTTTAATGTGGAATCTAAGCAGAGTTGAAATCAAATATTTCATTAAGTATTTTTACTTTTATTTCAAGCTGTTGACATTGTTGAAAGCAGATAGATTTTAAGTGTTTGCTTTATAATAGAACATAAGAAAGATCTTTCTTCTTCTTCTTCTTCTTTTTTTTTTTTAAACAAGAGAGCTCTTTGAAAATTCAGCCGCCACCAAGCATTTTCTGTGTTGTTATGCTGGTGTCATGGTATTCTTACAGCTTCATAGTTTTAAAGGTACCGGACGTTACTACAAAAAGAAGAAAGGAAAGGAGTGGGGGGCGGGGAGGGAAGGGGAAGAGAGGGGGTAGGCGAGGAGTGTGGGGGGAAGGAGAAGAGAGGAGAGAAGGAAAAGAAAGAAAAGGAAAAAAATGAAAAAAGAAAAGGAAGAAGAAAGAGTAACATCTATACTTAGATATGGATGAGCCATTTCAAAGTTTCTAATCTTACTTGGGAGCACATAGTTGAAGTCTGACTAACAGGGCGTGGGAACTTTATGGGGCACCGGAGATACTGTAATTCTTAAAGAGAAAAATTGCATCATCCAAACTTTTAACCCAGTACTTTCAATCAATTTTAGCATTTGAAATCCAGCCTTAATGAATACCAGCCCAAATTATATCAGGTATTAGATGACGGGAAACGACTGCTCATATCCATTAGCTGCTCAGATCTAGAAAGCCAGCTAAATCAACTTGGAGAACACTGGTTAAATAATACCAACAAAGTGTCAAAGGAGCTTCACAGATTGGAAACAGTGTTGAAACACTGGACCAGGTAACACGGTGACTATTATATATCACTGTAGATTAGTGAGGAGTCTTTATAGGGCATTTAATATTTAATATTTAATATAGGCATTTAAGATCAGTGGGCCTGAGACTTGAAAAAGATGATCTCTTATCTGGGCACTTATTTTGTATTTTGGAAAACAAAGGCAAAAACAAAACCCCCACTTGGATTCTTACGTAATTGTATAAACAAGGAATTAGAAGCGGGCAGGGAAGCAAGTCCCTAATGCACTTTAACTTGGACATTTGCCTATGGACTATACATGGATGGTCAAAGTAAAACCTTAGAAGGAGAGGTAGAAGGAAAGTGTGTTTGAGAAAGTAAAGTTTCTCGAGGGCAGACTGATTTTACATAGTGAAACACTATTTCTACACCACCTTTATTTTTAAGAACTTTACTATTTTCTAAATAGCCTCAATTTGAAGGAGTAAGTATGTGTATATAGTAGGTATATAAAGGTGTGTATGTATGTATATACATATTTATATGTGTGTGTGTGTATACATATATATATATATTTACATTCAGCTTAGAAATGGGAAAACTGAAACTTGCTTACAGTATAAATTGAAAGGGTAGTTGAGAGTGTGAATGCAAGAGATTATTCTCCCAAACCTCTTGTTTTAAAATTGACATTGCTGTATAAGATGGGTTAGCAGAAGAGATATATTGGTTGTTTACTCAGTAGGCTCATTAATATAATTACAGATATCAAAGTGAATCTGCAGAACTTACTCACTGGTTACAATCTGCAAAAGACAGGCTAGAATTTTGGACTCAACAATCTGTGACAGTCCCACAAGAACTGGAAATGGTCCGTGATCATCTAAATGCTTTCCTGGTAAGCCTAAGGTTCTAAATCATTTGATTAAATTTTCTATACTTAGTAAGCCAACCCGGAGAGAATTTGTCCATGTTAACTATGTGTGGTCAATCGTTGTGCAAAATAATAGGCTTCAGCATTGCCTCATTAAAGCAGTTTTCAAGGAATGGCTATGTTGTTGGCTTTCGTTCAAGGCGATGGTGTGCTGCTTTTGTTTTTCTCTGGAGTGCTTACCGTAACTCCCCTTCAAGATGTAAAGAAAAATTGTTTACATAGTAAATGGTTCTCTTTTCTTAAATTAAAGGTCAGTCTATTTACTCCCAGTTTGAACATTGCTACTTCATTTAGGAGTTTTCCAAAGAAGTGGATGCCAAATCTTCCCTGAAATCATCTGTTATGAGCACTGGAAATCAGCTTCTTCGATTAAAGAAAGTGGACACAGCTGCCCTACGTTCAGAGCTGTCACACATTGAGAGCCAGTGGACTGACCTGCTGACAAATATTCCCACTGTACAGGAGAAGCTCCACCAGGTATAGAAATAATCATAAGTTTAAATCATAATAGTTGATTTAAGCAGTATTCAATGGAAAGAGAGCTAACCCTGCTTATACTTAGAAATTTAAATCAGCTTTATCATGGACATCTTGCCTTTTCTCTTTCATTGTTCTGCATACTAAAAGTGAACTGTTCTGTAAAGCCATATGTATAAATGTCATATCTTCCAAGGACTTCTTTATTGTCTGTGTGTGTGGGATGTAGAACAGAACCTTCATCTGGCCTTGTTTAAACTGTTTTCTCATGAGTAAAATGTGAGAGATTACACTTCCCTCCTAAAGTGAGTAGTTCTGAGGATTCAATCACAATACGTATAAAAGACCTATAATCTCACCTATAATAGGACAATTGACATTCAATAAGTATGCACTTTCCTTATCTGGAAATACACCTCCCTTCCCCGTATCCCAGACAGTGTATGTTTCTCTTTCTTTGGGATGCATCCCTCTACCAGGTATGATAGCCGTGTTTGAGATCTGTCTTACCCTCCTAATCAGCAGCAACGCATTTCTAGGGGCAGGAAACATCTCACATTCATCTCTGTGTCTTCCCACACCACATAGAAGCCCATAAGTATTTTAAATGATGGTTTTTGTTTCTCCAAATCATTATAATAAATATCTACAAAAACATATGATCGATCAAGTAAGAGTCAGAATTCTAAGTATATTTTAGTTAAAGAGTAAGGAAATTGGCCATGCTCTTAGGAATAAATATTAGAGTGCCAAAAAATCTAGAAAATGATAGTTTGTAGTGTGGTATTTTTCTTTCTTCCTTTAACATTCCTGAGTCATAATACACAGAAATTTTTACAGGATAATTAATAAAATAAATCTGTTGAATGTTTTGTAGTTAAATTTTTTTTAACTCATAAAACTAGCTATAAAATAAGAATAATATTTTCTTCTTACTGGTATTTTGATTAATTAGTTAATGTTTATACAATGTTTATAGTATTGGATGTCAAGTGAACATAAGATGACTATTATTGTTCCGTGTTTGCCTGATGTTTAATTTTAGGCTTCTAATGAGGTTAAGATCCAAAGATGTCATTAAGAATGGTTATCTCTGTTGGTACACTGGCAAGTATTAATGCAGAATTTTTAGGTTGGCAGGATTCTGGTTTGAATTTTAACACTTGTGTCTTGTTTTGTCTCTTGTTGGGCAGCTCCAAATGGATAAGCTGCCTTCCCGCCATGCCATTTCTGAAGTTATGACTTGGATTTCTCTCATGGAAAATGTTATTCAAAAGGATGAAGAGAATATAAAAAATTCAATAGGTTACAAGGCAATTCATGAATACCTTCAGAAATATAAGGTAATGGGACATTTTTTCCTTTTATTTTTTCATATTTCAGGACTATTTTATTAAAAGAATTCAAAAAGCTCAAATTATAGACCTCAGATTTCGGAGCGTGTGTTTCATATATAGTGACCAGATAGAGGAACAAGGGTAAGAAAACTGCCTCCCTAGTTGTAGACATGGAAAAGTTGTCCGGTATTAGAAATAGCTTTGAAGATGATTTTGTGTCATTTAAAAAATGATAAAACAAACCATGAGAGACTCTTAACTCTGGGAAACAAACCGAGGGTTGCTGAAGGGGAGATGGGTGGGGGCGTGGGGTAACTGGGTGATGGGTGGTAAGAACAACCTATGATGTGACGAGCACTCAGTGTTATAAGCCAATGCTGAATAACTGAGTTCTACATCTGAAACAAAAAAGGTCATTCTAAAGAAGAAAATGGTATCATTGATAAATATGTTATAGTGAGATTATACAATTTATCCAATTCTACATCCTCTACCTAAAATATGCCCATGTATTCATATTCAACATATTTGTAAATTCAGGATGTCATATGTGATCTGTAATGAGCTTCTGATAGTAATGCCTTATTGTAAATATATACAGATTTTGCCATTTGGACTAAATCATGGAAATGATAATATGAATCTTAAGGTTACTTGAGGCTCCCCCATTCCTGATGAAATATAAGATATTTATATGCATAACTTTGTTTTCTTATTTTCTCCCTTCCCTTTTCAGGGCTTTAAGATAGATATTAACTGTAAACAGTTGACAGTTGATTTTGTGAATCAGTCCGTGCTACAGATCAGTAGTCAGGATGTGGAAAGTAAACGCAGTGATAAGACTGATTTTGCTGAGCAACTGGGAGCCATGAACAAAAGTTGGCAAATCCTGCAGGGTCTCGTAACTGAGAAGGTAAGCCTCTCCTGTCCATAATTACATGAAAACACCAAGAACAGGCACACTCTGTAAAGAAAATTCATGCTACACATAGCATGCAAACATTACTGCAGGGGACGTCACTGCATCTCGTTGCTCTAAACACTCTTTACTCTTGTTAATTATTTTCTCTTACACATCCTCTACTCGTCACCTACTACATGTTGTTTTACTTTTTCTAAAGATGCCTCTTAACTTTGCCTTCCCTTTAAGTTGACTTCTTTACTTTCTTACCAACACTAGCCACTGATTCACACTTGGTAAGATTTATTTCTTAAACATACATACAATAAACTGTATTTGAAGAATTCTTAATTTAAAGCTAATAGTGTCTTGAGTTTAAAATAAAATTACACTTAATAGTGTCTTGAGTTTAAAATAAAATTACACATGTCATTTTTTTTTCAGATCCAGATGTTGGAAGGCTTATTGGAATCTTGGTCAGAATATGAAAATGATGTACAAAGTCTGAAAGCTTGGTATGAAACCCAGGAAAACAGACTAAAGCAACAGCATCGCATTGGAGATCAGGCTTCAGTTCAGAATGCAATGAAAGACTGTCAGGTAACTTGTCCAGGTGGCTGACAGGCGAATGTCACGGTTTCATGGCATAGGCCAAAGGAAGACTCAGGCCCTGGCAGTTGAGATGAAATACTGAAAAAAGTTTTGCTCAGTAATGAATTTCTTGGATTATGTGAGTTTATAGAGTTTTTTTTTTTTAACCATTACATACTTTCACCTATTTAAAATAATTTGAAATTATGAGAATTTCGAGACATACTCCTAAGTAGAGAGAATGCTTCTAACCCTTCTATACTGATCATCAGATTTAATAGTTAAGATTTTGATGTCTTTGCCTGAATTATTTCTTTTCTTAAATATTTTCCAGTAAACCCCAGATGTCATGTTATTTTCTTCCTGCCTACCACAATACACATCTCTAAGAAACTGACGTTTTCTTATATATCCATAACATCATTATCACCACAAAAACTTTAACAATAATCCTTTAATATCATTCAATGCTCAATTCATAATATTGTTTCTTCAGTTTTCTTTAAAATGTCTTTTTTTTTTCCAGTTAATCTATCACGTAAGGGTACAAAAATGTCCACGTGCCACATTTGTTATCAGATCTCTAAAGCCTCTTTAGTATTTTTTTTTTCCTGGTAGAAAGAAACTTTATTAAGTCAAGTTCTGGTTTGTTTTGTTTTTAATTTATTTTTTATTATCAGCATATAACGGTATTCATTATTTTTGCAACACACCCAGTGCTCCATGCAATCCGTGCCCTCTGTAATACCCACCACCTAGTACCCCGACCTCCCACCCCCCACCTCTTCAGACCCCTCAGATTGTTTTCAGAGTCCATAGTCTCTCGCGATTCACCTCCCCTTCCAATTTACCCCAACTCACTTCTCCTCTCTAACATCCCTTGTCCTTTAGTATTTTTAAAAAATTTTTAAATACAATTAACTTGTTGCAGGACCTGTAGACTGGCCCGGATTTGGGATTAGCCTGTGGACTTCTTTTAAGATGTCATTGACATTGGTTTTCTCTCATCTGTATCTCCTGTAAAGGGAAGTTAACACTAGAGACTTGCAGGAATTCGGTTATCAGCTCTAAGGAGCTGAGTGCTTCACAGGTGACCGTGGTGCCTTCTCCCATGTTCCACGGGAAGCATTCAACAGCTTCTGCTTGTTCTGTTGTTAGTGATAAGAATCTCCAGTTCAGATGGAGTGAGCGTACTCTAAATGTCTTCCAGTGACTTTGGAACACTTAACGTTTGCCCAGGTGTTCTTGTTTATACAAAAGAAATGTGAGTTATTACAGGTAGTGCTATAGTAAAACTTTAAAATAATACAATAATTTTTAATGTACAGATTAGCTGTGATGGTTCTCTGTAGTGCTTTCAAAGACCAGTTGAAGACTCAGCTGTGAAGTAGTTTTATAGAAACACTCCTTTCCCCAAATCTTGAGAGACCTTTCATAATGATCTTCCTTCCAACTAGCATTTTTTTTCTTAGCATTTTTTTTTCTGAGGACACATGTAAAGAGAGATATATTTAAGCTCTTGGTGAAAACTTTTCCATTCAGAAAAGGAAAAGCAGATGCCCTTGTGCTGGGCTGACAATCTAATGGATTGTCATTTCCAGAGTGTGTAAAAGTGACAAAGAAAACCATCATATAGAGAAATACCTAGAAGTTTTTAAAAAATGCTTCACATCAGAAGACGGGTGTGTAGAACACTGAGGACTGAAACTATGTATCAGTGATTTTCACTGCATTTCCTGTTTTCCAAGGACTAGTAGTGTTTCTAATTTTGGCCACCAATTTTATATATCAAAATGTACAAAAAAATCCAGAATTTCACAATTTTACTTTGAGGGAGAAGTCAGACCTCTTAAGTTCCTAAATTAAAATGTTTCCATTCAAGTTAAAAGATCATTTAAGTGTGAACATCAGTAAGATTAGTGCTTCTTTGTTATGTCCTTGTGATAAACTTTTCCGTTAAAACTGAAATAATACTTTAACTTTTCCTTTTTTTCTTCTTTCTCTCCTACTTTTTCTCACTATTTTTCTCTTCTCTTTCATATACTTTTTTCCTGCCATTTTTCCATTTTGTTTCTTTTCATGGCCGTGTCTTCTATTTAACAGAGGCATTACTATCAGAAAATGTAGTGGAAGCTTGGCCAAGTTGTACTCTTTTCCAGACCCAAATTTTAGTCTCATAGAAGGTCACACCAGGCAGTGTCAGGAGGAAAAGCTTAAAATGTGGTTTAAAGACCTTCACACACAATGCCAATTAATAATTTCAAATGTAGTCATTTTTTTTTTTTAAACAAAGAACAGAATGAGAGTAACCCACACAGTTATTTTGGGCATCACATAAAAATCACAACAGCTTAATGGCAGGTTCTATTTGGCAGTACCACAAACCTTGATAAAAATTTATTGTCATTTTTGAGAAATTGTTCCTCTGGACCGAAGTGTGAAATTCAAGCCAGCAGACTTAAATCGGTGACTGGATTTAAGCTTTATTTTGTTTAAAACATCTTGAATATTTTCCCACTCTTTCAGAGGTGATTTATTAATTTAAACCAACATAAAAAATAATATTTATGAATTAACTTAGGTTAAGAGTGATTTATTGTAGCAAAAAAATGTTAGGTTTGGCTTTTTTCTTCATTGATCAGAAACAAAATCGTCTTTTAATTATTATTGAAAGGAAAGGAAAACACATTTTCGTTTTGTACAAAATATATATTTCAGTCTTGTTTCCTTCCTGGGATTTGCTTTGATGCCAACATAAGCAGGCAGGCCATTTTAGAGTTGTGTTTTTAAGCAACGGATCATTCATTTAATATTGTTCCTTAAAAAAGTTAACATCTATGGATGAATAAGATAAATTTAATTCCAGTGGCTGGATTTTAGAATCATATTAAAGACATGTCGAAAGGATTGTTTATGGTTACCTTTTCAAAGAAGTAGAGAGAGAAATCCTTAAATAGTAAAATTAATGATGTTCTCCATACTGTATAAAGGACCCGTAACTCTAGTAATCACTATATTCCATTCTCTGGTTAATTATCAAAGCTGTCAAAATATTGACAGAATTATGAAGTGGAAGTGAAAGCACAATATTAAAAACAAAAATGATTTCCTCAGGCTACCAATTGCATGAATTTCTAATTAATACATCAAGAAAAAAGTAGCCTCATGATAATTAAGGAGAGAAAAATACATAAATCAGTACTGACTCATAGCTGATTACAAAATAACTGACAATACTATCCTACATTTGCCAAGTTTTTAACAGCTTAAAGATGTTTTTCATGTTTATTATTTGGGGATTTTCTTCACTTTACCCTCCAAGGCCTACATATCTACATCTCAAATTCTGGAGATACGCTTCTGAATATAAGAATGCACCCATGCTTTAATATATGACTTCTCACATTGCCCAAACTTGGGATTTACACCCTTTCCACAAGTCCCATCTGGGGACTCGCCTCCAACACTGTGCTGGGAGTCAGTAGGCTCAGGAGGCTTGAGGTCTCATCCCATTTCCTGGCCTCCCCAGCTCTGTAACCCAAGACAGGTTGTGTGACCTGATCTCCCATTTATTCATCCATAAAATGTTAATAGCAGGCTCAGCCTGCTATACTGAGCTTTCCAAAGTTTCCAATGGCATTAAAATGTAAGTGGGATTATAATGTATGATTAAGGATGATCTCTAGAACGTTGCCTCGTTGTATTTTCTTTCTTGAAGATTTTGTACTGTTATAAATGCACATCCCAAAGAAAGTAAGAGTTTGACTCATTAAAAAAAAAAAAAAAAAAAAGCCCATAATCTTTCAGAATCACATAGAATCTGAGAGAAAGAAAGGCTAAAAGAGATTCTGATTTTCTGTCTGAAGAAACAAACCCAGTGGCAGTTTCTAACTTAAAAGTGGCACAGCTTCATAGTAGCAGAAATGTAACTAAACTCAGATACCAAGAATACCATCCTATTGCATTTTATCCTTTGGCCTAGGACTATTTTAACTTTCCCGACATGAATTTAAGAATATAAATCATATTACCATTTCCCACATATATTTCTTTTCTTCTAACTTTTTGAAAAGAATTACACGTTATCATGTCTCTATTAAGTAATCAAATTTGGCTTAAACTTGGGGGGATATCAGGCTGTCGTGCGTGCCACAGAGGTCCATAATAGAACAATTTAAAATGACTATTTTAATCTTTCAGGATCTAGAAGATTTGATTAAAGCAAAAGAAAAAGAGGTGGAGAAAATTGAGCAGAATGGACTTGCTTTGATTCAGAACAAGAAAGAAGAAGTCTCTGGTGTTGTCCTGAACACCCTGAGGGAGCTCAGGCAAACATGGGCTAATTTAGACCGCATGGTAATATTGCTGGAGGAGACTGGGCTCCAAACATGTCATGGCATTTTAGTTTTCCTAAAATAACTGAGTAAATAGTGATGGAACCTCTACATTATCTTTTTGTATTAAGTCTACTTCATTAACTGAGATTATTATTTATGTGTGTGAGAGAAAGGGAGAGCACGCATGCATGTACAGGGGGAGAAGCGGAGGGGAAGCGGACTCCACACTGAGTGTGAAACGGAGGGGAAGCGGACTCCACACTGAGTGTGAAACCCAACACGGGTTTTATCCCATCTCCCCACCTGGAAGATCTGACCTGAGCCAAATCCAAGTCAGATGCTTCCCGGCTGAGCCACCCAGGCACCCCTATTAACCTCTTTTTAAAAATAAAATCTAGCTTTGGCTATTTCCTATCATAAACCATTATTATGATGTACATTATTATGAATTATTATAAACATTACTCTTTTAATAACCCCAGGATTACATTTAGAAGATTAAGGGTGACCTTTGGGAAATCCAAAGTAGAGGTCTTTCCAAATGACACAGACCAAACTAAGAGCCTGAATTTTCTGTTGCAGATAAGTCTCAGGAAAGAATGTTCTTAGATGTTTTGTCTTAAGATATAAATTTGAGTGTGCGTGCATGTGTGTGTGTGTCTGTGTGTGTTTGAGAACGTGCATATGTGAGATAAAAAGAGATGGAGGAGAATGAGGGAGGAGATAGCTAGCTAGCTAGCTAGATAGACAGATTTTTATTTCATTTCCTGGGACCAGACTGCCTAGATTTCTCTTAGTCCAGAAGTATGATCTTGGGTGATTTTCATAACCTCATTGTGCCTCTGGTTTTTTATCTATAGGATGGGAATTATAATCACACGCGTCCCATAAGGTTGTTACAAGGACTAAATGAGTTAATGCATTTAAAATAATAACAATGTATTTAAAATAATAATATATTTCCAAATTAAATATATTGATCTTCTATCATTTTTATATTTCATAGATATATAGCATATATATTACATATATTTACATACAAAGGTTGTAAGTTACCTTTTAAAGCATTTTAATTTAGACTGAGTGATCAAAATTCACAAAAAGACATACATTTCATTGTGGCCATCTCTCAAGTCTTTTTTTTTTTTCTCATTTCTTTATAATGCCTGAAACCCTGAGGAAGTTCTTATATATTAATGTTTCCATCAGTTAAATATGTATGCTATCACTTTAAATATTTAAAATTTTAAATATGCAATTCTAAGAAACACCTATCTCTTTCAAAAGGTTGGACAATTAAAGATACTGCTGAAGTCCGTGTTCGACCAATGGAATAATCACAAGGTAGCCTTTGACGAGATCAACAGCTACCTCATGGAGGCGAGATACTCTCTGTCCCGCTTCCGTCTGCTGACTGGTTCTTTAGAAGCAGTACAAGTTCAGGTAGACAATCTTCAGGTAAGGAATGAATGTAACCCATCTTGATACTCTTGTGAATTTGAGAAAATTTAAAAAAAAGCAAACTTGAACAGCACCCTGGAATGTTGCTGTATATTGTTGGCATTTAATTATTTTTAAATACTTGAAATTAATCCTACCTGCTTTGTTTGTAACTTTTCCCATGGGCACCAAATTTCTGGATTGCTGTATAACTAAATGGTTTTTAGTTGCTATATAACTAAACGATTTTTTAAATTCTGTGATATAAATCTCCCCATGAATACATTTTATAAAATGATTTTACATCCAGCCAACCTCCTTGATCTATTGCTGCTGCCTTTATGTCTTCCCTTTCTCTCTTTATCCTGCTTCTCCAAACATATTCTAAGGGAACAAAAAGAAAGCAAAGAGAAAGATAGCCAAAATGGTAAACGTGTAAACTATTAACCTGTTTTCCTTTCATTCGGTTTAGTATCAGTCGTCTGTCCGATGCGTGCACATAAGCCTCTTTTTCTAACACTTCCTGCTTAGTTTCCTGGGTGCCCGTCATCACCGAACTCATGCAGGATTGAGGCTGCTGTTTGACTGTGCAGAGCACTGTCTCCTACCTCAGGCCCCTGCCTTCAAATCAGCTGCTGCCCTCACTGCCCTGCACACCACTCACTGACTGGGCGCTCTCTCACCTGTGGCCGCTCATTCTCCCTGGCTAGCTCATGCAGACAGGGACACGAGATGGGCAGGGTAGGCCCTCAAGGGACGGGACGCCAGCAGGAGCCCAGCATGTGCCCTCCGGACGTCCGTCCACTTCCCTGGCTTGGCTATGAAAGTCTCCGTGTTGCTGAACCTCATCCACACATGCTCTGATCAGGGAATGCCTTTTCTCGAGGGTGGCATAGGAGGGAGGAGAGATAAAATGTGTGTATCCACAATTTCTTTAAACCTTAAAGAGTTGTTGTAGATACTGAGAATCATTAAAACTTGCTTTGAGACTAGTAAGTCTGAAAACAGATTTTATGATTTTGAGGTGATTAGAAGTACTTTTTAATTTAGCCTGTTCTGTATTTAACACCAGCACATGCTGTCTTAAGATATGAAAGGGTTTTGATTTGATGGCAATCAGATAGTCTTAAATAGAACTGGGTTTTTGTAGCCTCCGTCACCTATGGGGTTTTGTTAAGAACTGAGTCTAGCCCTCCAGCAGTATTTGCAGGGAAGTGCCTTTCTTCAAGATCCTTCGCTAGTCCTTGGTAGAAGACTGTGCCAAGTCTGTAGCCTGTGTAATAAATATTCTTTGGAAGGAAGAACACCCAGAGATAGAACTTACAAGTGGTACTCAGGAAAGTTAGGACTTCTTAAGGTCTGATTATCTGGAGTTTCCTGTAGAAGAACTCTAGATATGTAATAAAATGGGGACCAGGGTTTTGACTTTGAATAGCAAAGAGATCCAGTGAGACAGACTGCGTCCAGATCATGGCCCTAGCTTCCTACTAGGAGACAGACAAGGGACTCATGTGAGCTTTCCCAGCAGAATTCCAGATGCTACTGTAAGAACGTTTAGCTGTTAGGAATCTCTTTTCACACCTTTGAGAACCAAATTATAAAAGAAGAAACAATGATTGAAAGAAAATTTACAAAGCATCAGAACAAAATCATGGTTTATATATTTATATGTACATAGTTATAGAAATAGCTATAATTTACTTTTAAACAATTATTAGAATTTACATACTGTCATGTCATCTGTGGCACTTTTTTTTTTTAATTTTGGGGCAGAATCTTCAAGATGATCTGGAAAAACAGGAAAAGAACTTACAGAGGTTTGGCTCTGTCACCAACCAACTGTTAAAAGAGTGTCACCCGCCTGTGACAGAAACTCTTACCAATACATTAAAAGATGTCAATATGAGGTATGGAACATGCTCATTTTGCATTGTTATGCATTATTTATATCACAGCCTTATGACAAATAACCACAGAATTAAGGCATTTTGAATTTGAGCTTTCTACATTCTATTCTACTCATGTTTCAATTTTCACAAATGAATTGAAGGTAACTAAGTGTAGTGAAGAGACTTAGAAATAGATGAACACTGCTGTCTACCCAAAGATTACCTCATTTCTATTATCTGCCCTTGAACTGTGAGTGGGCATTGTGTCAAAGAGAAATGAGACATCTCTGAATTATTCCCATATTCACGTGAAGCAGGATTGTCAAAAATAAAAGAGCAAATAACAGCATTTGGTAAGAGGTGCTAATCTGCCCGTGAGTGTTGGCTATTGTTTCCAGATGGAATAACTTGCTGGAAGAGATCGCTGAGCAGCTGCACGCCAGCAAAGCCCTACTTCAGCTTTGGCAGAGGTACGGGGACTACTCAAAGCAGTGTGCCTCTGCGCTGCAGCAGCAGGACGACCGAACCAATGAGCTCCTGAAGGCGGCCACCAACAAGGACATTGCTGATGACGAGGTTGCGACGTGGATCGAAGATTGCAATGTATGTTTGGCGACTCTAGTGTTCCCCCCGCCCCCCATGCCATTCTCAGCCATCTCAAGTTTAGCAAGGCCAGGGCTGATGTGTGCAAGCTTCTGGTATGCCTCAGTATGTGGGACAGCTATCCAAAAATGGTTTTAAGTACCAAAGAGCCTGCTGGGGTTTCAGAACCCAGTTAGTTGCAGATGTGTCTGATTTAAGAGGTCCCTCCCCCTGTTTCATTTTCACAGATGAGCTGTTTTCCCATCTTTCCTAATGGCACACCATCCTTGTGAAGATTTAGGTTGGTTGTTTTTACACATTTGCCAGTTAAGAAATAAGAGAGTATGGAGAATAATGTTTTATCTTTTAAAAATCCACCGTGAAAGGTATTACCTAGTTAGGTCCATTATTTCTTATGTAAGCATCGACATAATTATTTCTTCTAAGAATTTAATGGTGGAAAGAAGTCTTTCTCTCCTGATTTACTGGTGTGCCTCTTTTTAATAGCTTTTTAATATTTCTTTTTTTTCACTGAAGTTGCCAATAACCTACTTTAGGTTTTCAGAAACAGTCTCTTGTTTCACCCATTACATGGTTCTTCTGCTTCTCCTTATTTGTCTTTATTTTAATGAACTTGTTCCAAAGATCTTCTTGTAAACTTTCCCAAATCAGTTTATTAGAATTAAGCAGGTTATAAAAAGCACATAAATCTCAACCTATTTGGGGCGCCTGGGTGTCTCAGTGGGTTAAGCCTCTGCCTTCGGCTCAGGTCATGATCTCAGGGTCCTGGGATCGAACCCCGAATTGGGCTCTCTGCTCAGCAGGGAGCCTGCTTCCTCCTCTCTCTCTCTGCCTGCCTCTCTGCCTACTTGCGATCTCTCTCACTCTGTCAAATAAATAAATAAAACCTTTAAAAAAAATTTCGACCTATTCTAATACCTTCACACAAATACTAAATAATCACTTTAAAGCTAACATTTAATACTAAAGATAGCATAAGGCTTTTTTCTCCTCCTTCCACATAGTTTATCCTTAAAGGATTTGTCATTTTTAATTTTCACTCCTCTTGAGTTGATACATCACACCTATTTTAGGGGGTAGTCCTCCAAATTATTTCTCTGAATTGTTCTAAGATCTGTGTCAAGGTCAAAGCTTCCTTCTGTTTGTTTTTCTCCCTGTCATAGGCATCGCTGTCTAGCTAGAGCAGGCTCTGCTCTTTCCACCATGTCGGGTGGAGCACCAGCAACAGGGAGAAGAACCAGTCATTTGTCAGCTCTTAGCGGTAGATGGAAACCAAGAAGCAGAATTTCCACTGGCTTAAATTTTGAGCATTTAGGAGTGTCCCACCAGAAGTGGAGGCAAGAGAAGCCATGGAAAAGGGTGGAGATGCCGTCTGCTTCTGTCCCTGCCCACCAGGGCCATCGCTGGGGTTCCAGGCTCCCCTGAGACAAGAGGGTCTGTTGTAACCATTATAATGCGACCATGCGTGTGAAACACGCTGTTGGCGAACTCAGCCACTGTGTGCGCAGAATTCAACAGGAAAAGGCAAAATGTAGCGCTCTGTTTTTTATTTTGATTTGATATCAACTACATGAAAAGAGAGGAAAAACATGCCCAAATGCTTCCGGTTATTGGTTCTTCTTGTGGATGTGCCTTCTTATGTAGGTTTCCCTGCACTTCCCCCCACCCCGTGTCCTCGTGTCCTACCATGAACCTTTGTGGCTTTTATTATAGAACAGTCCGTGTTTGTCTAAAAATGTTAACACACATCCATTTTCAAAAATCAGATTTAATCCCTCATGATTTTTCTGCGGGTGAAGTGTATTTAGTGTAATAATTTGACAAGTAAGAATTGATTGTGTCCGGATGCGTGGCCCTTTGCTGATGATCAGTTTAAGGAGTGCTCTTACCACGTTGTTTCATAATGGGCCTATTTTCATCATCTGTAGGATCTCCTCAAAGAACTGGGGGTAGTGAAGGATTCCCTATTTGTTCTGCGTGAGCTGGGAGAGCAGCTCAAGCAGCAAGTGGATGCTTCAGCGGCATCAGCCATTCAATCCGATCAGCTGTCTTTGAGTCAACATCTGTGTGCCCTAGAGCAGGCTCTTTGCAAGCAGCAGACCATGTTACAGGTATGTTACCGACCTCATATTCCACATGTGTTGTCAATTGGCTTTCTATAACATCTGAGCCTAACCACAGGAAAAGAAAGTTTTCTCATCATTGAGACAATGCCTCGTTCAAGACCAAAGAATTAAAAAGCAAATGAACTTGGAAGTTCCAGTAGGGACAAGGGAAGGTGGGAGTCTTGTACTGTTCTTGACAATGTAATTTTGCCCCTAAAAGCAATGCTTCTTTCTATGGTACCGGGTAAAATACATCCAACTAATAAATACCAAGTGGCTTTAGTGTTGACATTCCTATTTATATAACAAGTTTTTGCCAAGAATAAGAGTATTTTTCTGTTTGGTAGTATATTTTAAAAATAATTGGTCAATTCATAAACAGTATCTAGGAGTAATTCTGAGTTTTCAAAAATATTTTTTACATGAATGAAGAGAAGGAAAGTTAAGAAGAAAAGTTAAGTCATGTAGCCTTATGGCATCTTGAGGATGGATACTTGACACAAAGATATGAAAAATAATTTCAATATCCAATTGCCCTTTCATTAGATATCTAAATACCAATTTTCTTTTGTGAAAAAAATAAAGACTGGAGTTCTTGACTATGAAACCTTTACCAAGAGCTTAGAAGTGTTGGAGGCCTGGATAGTAGAAGCTGAAGAAATATTACAGGGGCAGGACCCAAGCCACTCATCTGACCTCTCAACCATCCAGGAAAGGATGGAAGAACTTAAGGTAAGTACATTCAAATCCTAGGCCTAGATCTTCGATCTTTTGCCCTCAAAGTCGTAAGGAATACTGCCAACTCCCAACATTAGACCTACTTTTATTTTAAGCTCACAGAGAAACCCTTGCCAGCTCTGTTTTCCTGCCGTGTACACACACTGATTTCATGCTCTGTGTTGAGAGTCAGCCAGGGGCAATCCTAGGAGTCCGGGTCACTCCTCCCTCCCACCTCTCGTCCCTTCCCTGGCCCAGTGGATCCCCTCGAACTTCCCGTTTCCATCTCTACCCTCACCCACTCCTAGACAAGCCCCCAATGTCTCGGACCCCAACAGTAGCCTCCAGGGTCCTCTCTGCGGTGACCCCAGCCCCTCCAACCCACAGCTACCATAATGATCTTTTTCTTTTAAAGGGTTTTACTTAATTATGAACTGTTTTAAACACTCAAAAATAAGTAAAATGTTAACAAAAGACACACCAGTTTTATCGTATCATTCCTCTGCTTCAGACCCTCCACGGGTTCCCACTGCTCTCAGGGTAAAGACCAGTGTGGACCATCACCCCCCAGTGGACCAGGCTTCCATCTTCCAAAGGGTCTTGTCTTCCCCACTGGTCATCTCAGTGTCCGCTACCGCGCTTCCTAGCCTTTGCGTGCATGACGTCACCCCTTGCTGGAATTTGTCAGCTCCTGCCCACCAAACGCAATGCATTTGGGGTCATTTTGTTCAATGTCATTCTCTGAAGAAAGCTTCCTCTTTTCTTGAAGCTCCCCCATGTAACACTTTGATAGCACACTATTTTTTTTCTTCAAAATATTTTACATACCATTTTAATGACATTCACGGGATTAGGAGACGACTCTTGTGGATTAGTATTATCGGCGTAGTATCTTCTGTCCAGAAGCCCCATGAGAAGGACCACTGCCTGTCAGTTTCGTTCACTGCTGATATCTACCCATGACAATACTGCCATCTAATTGTTAAGCTTCTGACTTCAACAGTTGGAAAGATTTATTCTGTCTTTAGGGTAATGAGCCTGAATCAGAGCCTGTGAAGAGAAAATACACACAGCCAAGGATGTCCTCCCATTTACCTCTTCCTGTATTCCTAGATGGAGTTACGGGTGCCCACACATAAACCAGAAAAGACCGTTTTGTCCTGTGTTTGAGGAGAGGGAGGAGCCCTGAGAGCACAGGACGCTTTGTTAGTTGTGTCTCACCAATTTCAGGGTTGGGGCCAATGACCTAAAACTGAAGATTCCAGGATATTGGGTGTTGCCTTCAAAGCTCAAAGGGGATCTCACTCCATCTAGCAAGTGCTCGGTGGCTCTTACTTACCCAGCTCTACCACGTACTGGCTGAGTGGCCGTGAGCAATTTACAAACCATTTCTGAGCCTCATCATTAAGTCAGAATAAGTCAGAATACTCATGGTACTTACCTTAGGGGATTATTTTACAAATAAAATGAGTTATTACCTGTAAAGCTCTCATGCTATTATTTGATTCATTGTAAGTGCTCAAGAAATGTTAGCTCTTACTCTTATAATGGTTACCATTATAAATATTCTTATTGGTAATAGATAATAAAGGAGCAGAATAGCCTAGACAGATGGAATATAAGGGTCAGAAATATGCCTTTTCAGTCATCAGCATAATTTTCATCCATCAGCAAGTAAATGATTCATGGGAACTACTAAACGTTCGGTGGGAGGGCGTGAGGAGCTATAGCAGCAGGAGAAACAGGTTAGGAGACGCCACTCTTCTTTATTGGCAGCTCTGGAGATGACAAGTCAATGGCCCAGAAATGCAGGGAGACCAAAGACCTGCTTCTTCCTGAAATCAGCAGGTCACTGTGAAGTTTGAAAGAACTCTGCGTTTTCTGACCATAGTGCTAAACTGACTTTTAAATCTTGTTTCCAGGGGCAGATGCTAAAATTCAGCAGCCTGGCCCCTGACCTAGACCGTCTGAATGAGCTTGGATACAGGCTACCGCTGAATGATAAAGAAATCAAAAGGATGCAGAGTCTGAACCGACACTGGTCTCTGATCTCCTCACAGACCACAGAGAGATTCAGGTGGAGTAACCAAGGGATGTTTGGGCCACTCTGATACACCAGTAGACAGAAGTGCATGGCTTGTGCGTACTGATAAATTCCAGGTCTTTCCAGTGGCACTCACCATTGAACTAGAAATGGTGAACTCAGATTGTGAAGTGGTTTCCCATGCTTGATTCATGAAATACTGTTTTAGCAAAAAAAAGAAGGAACTCTTTTACATAAAACTATATTAAAGGTACATACATAATTTTATCAATCTGAAAACCTACCATTTTATTTGGGGGGGAGGGGGTGGTGGTGGTTGTTGTTTTTGTGTGCTGAAATCCAGGAGAAAACCTACCATTTTAAACTTTTATTCTTTTTGAAACATTTGCTACCTAACATTGAAAGCTTTGTGGTGGTCCCGTTAGAATCAGAGACAGAGGATATTTTCTAATCTAATTTTACATATTGACAGGGTAAGAACTAACAAATGACACTGTAATCGTGTTCTTTTTCCTTTGTTTTATCAGTAAGTTGCAGTCATTTTTGCTGCAACACCAGACTTTCTTGGAAAAATGTGAAACATGGATGGAATTCCTGGTTCAAACGGAACAAAAGTTAGCGGTGGAGATTTCAGGCAACTATCAGCATCTTTTGGAGCAGCAGAGAGCGCATGAGGTAAGGTATGCCGGTAGGGTTTGGGGTAATGAAACAGTCTTAGGGAAAGTCTGTGCACTGCCACGTGGAGGAGTTCAGGCACTGTTTATTGTGCTGAGTCTGCTCTGGTGTAGGCACTGTTGTGCCTTCTTTCTTAAGTTTTAGGTTTCTGTATCTTAACTATAAAAATGTGGTGCAGTTCTTTGCTTCCATTGCTGGTTTTCCAAATGTGTTAGGCTTCAATATCCTGCAATGTATACTACTAGAAGGGTGGTAAAAGCCTACTTATGAGGGTGTCGGGGGGAATCAGGGGCGTGTGCGGAAGGAATACAGAAAGACAATTTTCAAATTCAGTTACATGCTATGTTAATATTGCCAAAGCTAGTTGCTTAAGAGATTTTGCTTTGATCACAAGTCTTTGATAAATGAAAATTGAGTGTTCTGTAAAAAAAAAAAAAAAAATCCATATTTTATACTTGGAAATCAAGCTATCAGATGTATCCGAGAGTACCTCTTGATCAAATGGCATTATGATTATTTCTAAGGAAACACCAGCAAGAGAACTAGATACAAAAAGCAAATTAATTAATTTGCTGCTTGTCTCAATTTTGTTGCTCACTGGTGTAAGCACATCGGCCCATGTGTTTCTGAAGTATATACAAATGGAGAAATAGGATTTACCGAAAAGCAGAGAAAAGCTTAAACGAACTTAAAAGAGAATGATACTAAAAGTTTTTGCTTAAATTTTAACAATAAAGACTTTAAATATGTATAAGGTATTTTAAAATCCAGTTTTATCAGTTTGACTAAAGATGGAATAAAAGAAAATGAGTTAAAACTACAGTGAGTGCAGAGGAAGGTGAATCTTCTTACACTGTGGGTAGAAATGCAAACTGGTGTAGCCACTCTGGAGAACAATATGGAAGCTCCTTAAAAAGTTCAAAATAGAACTATCCTATGACTCTGGAATTGCACTACTGGGGATTTACCCCAAAGGTACAAATGTAGTGATCCGAAGGGTCATCGCACCCCAGTATCTATGGCAGCAATGTCCACAATAGGCAAACTATGGAAAGAGCCCAGATGTCCATCGACAGATGAATGGATAAAGAAGATGTGGTGTCTGTTATATGCAAGGGAATACTAATCAGCCATCAAAAAATGAAATCTTGCCATTTGCAACAAGGTTGGAACTAGAAGGTATTATGCTAAGTGAATAAGTCAATCAGAAAAAGACAATTATCATATGATCTCCCTGATATGTGGGAATTTGAGAAACAAGGCAGAGGATCATAGGGGAAGACAGGAAAAAAATGAAACAAGGTAAAACCAGAGAGGGAGACAAACTATAAGAGACTCTTAATCTCAGGAAACAAACCGAGGGTTTTTGGAGGGGAGGAGGGGGAGGAGAGGGAAGGGGTGGCTGGTGATGGACACTGGGGAGGGTATGTGCTATGGTGAGCGCTGTGAATTGTGTAGGACTGATGAATCACTGAAACGCCTGAAACAAATAATATATTATATGTTAATTTTAAAAACTTAAAGGATAAAAAATTTAAAATAGATAAGGGTAAAAAAAATGCATTTTCCTATACTGCAGGATTTCACATGTATCCAGATACAACTGGAAATATCTTTCAAAGCCTTGCTAAAGCCAGAATTTTTGTGGAAGTTACTAGGAAACTGATCCCTAAAATTGGGAACTCTAAAAACATGTTTTTCTGTTTTTTCAAATAATAGTTGTTTCAAGCAGAGATGTTCAGTCGCCAGCAGATTTTGCACTCAATCATTATTGACGGGCAGCATCTTCTAGAACAAGGTCAAGTTGATGACAGGTAGGATCTTTGATATTATGAAGAAAGGTTTCAGTGAATTAGTCATTTTCTTTTTAATGAGCAAATTAGAAGGCATATGTCTAATCTTCCTAAGGCAATTGTACTGCAATGGAGCCCCAGTAATTGGAGAAAAGGCTCGTCTGAATCTCTGAAACGACTGAGTATTGAATCTTTTTAAAGAACTGCTATTATATTACATGAAGGACATAAAGTAATTGGAAATCACCTAGTCAGCCTTCTCCAGACTTCTGCAGGAGACTGGAATTAATGAATAGATCAGAACAAATTGTATCAATGATGTATCAATGGTTTGTAAACAGATGCTTCTAATTCTCTCATACAGTTACAGAAATTATATTCCTCAAAGGAGCATAGAGATCACTAGATCATCGTTATTACTTATTGATGAAAACTTGAGGCCCGGAAATGCAAACTGATGGGACCAAGGTCACTCAGGGTTTTAGTCAGGACCAGCCAGCTGGGTTTCCACACCAGGGTAATTCCAGTTCGGAAATGGTTGCTACCTTAAGTCAGCTGACACTCTGACACACTGAAATCCTGCTTCCTCTTCATTTGCTTAGAAGATGTCCTCTTTATTTAAAAATGAAGAGGTAATCTAGCTCCTCTTTTGACTTCCCGTATGTGAATTACTGATCTCGTACTATATTTACATTTCCTAGGGACAGAATCTAATCTATCCCATCTGCTTTATATAGTGATATTTGGGGTATAAACCTCATTGATAACTTATATATTTACATAAGGACATCTTTCCCATATTAAAGACCAGTAACTTGATTATAATTAACTTACTATTTTTTCAAAAAAAAAAAAAAGAAAAAAGAACATAAATCACTGTTTTCACTAAAAGGGTTTTTTAAATGTTTTAAAGCAATTTCAGTTTTAAGTGATATTTCTTTGGAGGTAACATGAAAGATTTTCACGGTTAAGCTTGGAACAACAAAATGCGGTACCATATTTACTCTATTCAAAGGAAGCCAAACTTAAATGTGAGCTTTACTAAGAATTTAAGGCCTTCAAAATAAAACAAATTCAAATGCAATTAATGTATTCTTTGCTTTATCCTCCTTTGGTCAACTCTGTAACAGTATTATAAAAGCCAGTAGGCAAAACAAAATTCAAAATTCATGCACAAGCCAACATCTATTAAATTGTAAATGTTAACAGTTAAGGAGAAACTCCAAAGAGGGGAAAATGGGAGGTTTGGACTGAAGATAATTCTGAAAGTTGCAGAAGAAAAAAAAATTTCAGATTAGAGCACGAAGGCCCCAGATTACAAATGTATTGTGTCTTAAAAGTTGTATAAGTTTTGTGTTTTAGAGTTCAAGTTCAGCCATGTGAACAGGCTCCTCATGTGTTGAGGACTTCCTCACCTGGGCTGGCAGGTGGCTCAGGACAGTTGGACTCTCCAGAAAGTGAGGACAAGAGCTCCTAAGAGATCTTGGATAGTGGCCTGATGGGAAAAGCAGTGTGGGGGGCACTTTTCCTGTGGTCGGACAGTCTCAAGTCCTGCAGTGAAAGAAGTTTATAAATAAGTTTGGTCCTCGCTTTCTTTTTTTAAAAATATTTTATTTATTTATTTATTTTAATTTTATTTAGTTATTTGACAGAGAGTGAGAGCACAAGCAGGGGGAGAGAGCAGGTGGAGAAACAGACTCCGCCCTGAGCAGGGGAGCCCAACGCAGGGCTCTGGGATCATGACCTGAGCCAAAGGCACATGCTCAACCGCCTGAGCCACCCAGGGCCGTGGGCCTCATTTTCTTCCCCCCCCCGTAGCACTCGCAAGATGCGGTCACCTGCTGCATACACTACTTAGTGGGCCCTTTCCCACTGCATCTGCTCCCCTATGCTCCTTCCCCTCTCGCATTCAGGGAGGGTGTAATTAGTGAGCTTACAGATACACCTTTAACCTGTGCTGAGACATGAAACTGTTTGCCAAAAACCAATAGTTATTCATTTAAAAAATTACTAGAAAAAGACCTGGTAAAAGATCATGGCATGACATTTGAAAGCCTCTGCCTTAAGTCACACCTCAGGGCTTATTAGCATCATCAAGGGTATGTACACTGGCTGCATCCGTGGCTGATATGTAAATGCATCCAGGGTAAAGCGTTTCTTCCCTGCATCATTATTTCTGCACCAGGGATGAATTCAACCTGAAATTGACACTTCTCAGCAGTCAGTGGCAGGGAGTGATTCGCAGGGCCCAGCAGAGGAGGGGTATCATCGACAGCCAGATTCGCCAGTGGCAGCGCTACAGGGAGATGGCCGAGAAGCTGCGTAAATGGTTGGTTGAAGTGTCCTATTTTCCCGTGAGTGCTCTCGGAAGCGTCCCCATACCACTGCAACAGGCAAGGACCCTCTTTGATGAAGTGCAGGTAAGGTGCGAAACACACGCTTCTGAAACCTCTTGTCCGTTTCCACTGCACACCTTACTCTCGCTTCAGTTCTTCACAAGGATCCTGGAGTGACACTGGAGTGAGGACGATCACTATTCCAAAGTATCAGCAGGAACTACAGTCTGATTGCATGACAAAGGCCTTATTTAATGATGATAGTCTGGTGGGCCCAGCCTCTCACAGACCCCGTCCACGGTCCACACCAGTGCCTCTCAGCAGTTCACTAACCAGCATGGAGGGAAGGGCGGTGGCCGGGAAAGGAGCACTTTGCATTGATTATAACAGGAGCAATTTAATTGTGTAACTTGGGTATTCCAGAAAAGATAAAAGTCTCAGTCCTGTCTGAGCTCTTGGTCCCTTCCTGGTTTGGCCCCTTCCTTCCCTCTGCCCAGGAACCGGGGCCTCCAGTCCCGCAGACAGTTCCCTCCCAGCAGTCCGACCAGTCGTCCCTGGTGTATTTCATGTCGCCTCTTGCTTTCGAGGTCATTGTTTGCTGCTTCTTTCTCCTGGAAGACCTCATTCACCTGTAGCTCCGTCTGCTTCCTACCAGCATGGAAGGGCCAATGTGCTATCTTCCAGTCACCTCTACCTCCCGAGCTTTTAACTTAACTATATTCAGCTGCGTTTTAGACTTATAAATATACATGTGCAGCATAGGCATAACACACCCCGTGAGTTCCCACGGAGCCTGTGATGTCCAGAAGAGCCATGTGGTAGTCCCATGTCCCATGTCCCCAATTTGAGGAAATGTCATTACCAGCTGTCTGGTCCATCAGTTAGGAACCTCAGAGTTGCTCTAGAGCTTTATTCTTGTTCTCTCCCTCCCCATTTCTAATAACTCCCAGTTTCCATCCCTACTGGCACTATGTCAGATGAGGGGCTCTTGGTTTCTTACCCACATAGACAACAGCTCTCTACCCTATTTCAGTATCTCCAATATATGCCCTTTTCCATTCCGTCTTCTACCCTACTGCGGAGGGTTTTAATCCAAACACATCGCTTCTCTGCTTAATATTCTCCTGTGAATCTCAGTCACTTTCACTGTTAAAAAAATTCCCGTGCAAGGTGTGATCTTGTATCATTCTCTGCTACTCTTTCGCATGCCTGGCCCCTGAAAACTACACCAGGGTCCTGAATTCATCCTCATGCTCTCATATAGTAGCTTTGCCCGTCTTCATTTCTCTGCATGGAAGGACTCTTCTCCGACTCCTGGCCTTTGTCATACAAGGTTCTTCTTAGCCTTAGTATGCATAGGTCCTCCAAGACTCATGAAGCCTTTTCTCTTTGAGGAAACCTGTCTTGCATCCATGTGGGTTAGGTATTTGAGCACTGGTCTTTCTTGGAAGAGGGTTGTTTGTATGAAATGAACACCACAAACAGTTTTTTGCAGAAGAAATGAAAAGATCCTAATAAAACTTAAAACAAGTGAAACATGGGGCAGGATGTTCCCTATGCATCTGTCTCCTCGAGCAGTTCCCATATTGCGCTGTGATTGTATTTAATTTGGGGACAGAAATTAAGCCTCTCCCTGTTGAATTCTCATTCATTCATACAGTGCTGCACTTACGTCCCAAGTGCTAGTCCATGAATGTTGGATAAAGAGGGTATACAATGTATGGAAAACCATACAGTCACTTAAAAACATTGTAATGGGGACCTGGTAAAGAAAAGAATGAGAAAGTAAAAAGCTGTGGTTCCTTTCAGTTTAAAGAAAAAGTGTTCCTGCGACAGCAAGGCAGCTACATCCTTACAGTGGAGGCGGGTAAGCAGCTCCTGCTCTCGGCCGACAGTGGGGCTGAGGCCGCCTTGCAGGCAGAGCTCAGTGAGATCCAGGAGAAGTGGAGATCAGCCAGCACGCATTTGGAGGAACAGAAGAAAAAACTGGCCTTCTTGCTGAAAGTAAGTGCTGCTCTTTCCTCCTATAGACGTGATGCAATTTCAAAAGCCACGTAAGTAATGTGCTGCTCCCTCCTGTTAACTTTCCAGACAAGGCAAAGATTGTTAAGTCCTACCCTGAAGTGTTTTGATCCCATGCCCTGTGTCTTATTTAAGACTTTGTCCTGTCTTGCACGAACTAGAGAAGTTTCCCAATTTTCAGCAATTTGTCTTTCAGAAAAATCCCCCAACAAAGTAGTTTTAAGTCTAATAAGGCTGTCCAAGTGATAGATTCTGATAAATGGCCGGTCGGTGCCGAGCCAAGAGCCATGTGATGATTTTATAAATCCAAACAGGAATGCAAAGAGTAGATTCCACTCCCTGATCTAAGACTCTAAAGTGGTTTTTAAGATTGGTATCTCTTATTTTACAGCAGGGAAAAACCTATCCAAGAGGACACTCTTGATTTCATCTTAGTTTCTCCAAGCACGTCGCTATGAGATAAAATTGAGGAGGTATATTAAGCCTTTAGTTGGATACAGAGAGCATACTGAATCACACCGCAAGTTTAGAGAGATGTAGCTTTATCCAACCCCCTCCAACAGGATGCTTTCTCCCTCACTTTTCGTAACCTTACTCAATGCATAATCAGAAGGCATTGGAAAAAGGGCATGGTTTCTGAAGTCAGATCTATCCAAGTTAAAATCATAATAAACCAAATAACCTGGTTAACTCAACCTATCTGAGCCTCAGTTTCTGCCCCTCTAGAGTGGGCACGATTACCCCTCCTTTAGCCAGCATCATGAGGATTTAATGAAATCATGAAAGCAAACAGATGGCACAGGACCTACACAGACTGAGCATGTGATAAATGATGGTCAGTGTCACTGTTGATATCATTATCAGATCAAAGAGTGAACAGAGTAAATGGTGAAGTTTTATATACATTGGTAGTTTCTAACTCTTCAACAAAATTATCGATTAAAGTTGACCTGCCATGTTTTTGGATCACAGGTACTAACTAAAGGTAATGGAATACATTTTGCTTTTATAATGCTTCAAGTACACACCCGTTGGGTTTATTCTGCTGAATTTTATTTAATAATATATTACCTTCTGTGTAGGATATAATCAGCCAAAAATGCCACTGAATATTTGTTAAAGAACTGTTACTTGCTTGCAGCACAATTCAGCAGTAATACAATATGTCTGATTCTTTTTTTCTTCTTTTTGTGCTTTCAGGAAAGGATTAAAAATGCTGTAACTCATTCTGTAGAGATCATTTTAATCATATATTTTTCTTTACTTGTGATGTGATTTTTGGACATATTCCCAAAACTTTAATTAGGTGAAATGGCTGAGTCACTGCGTTTGCTTTTCTTGCCAGTCTGTTCATTGGTGTGTAAAACATACACGTTGATAGATGTTTGCAGACCATGACATTTTGTTGTTTCCTTGTAACTCATGTAATAAAAAGACTGGGTTGTAGCTTTGGAATCTAAACCATCCTTGGAAAGGGGAATCCTTATTCTTCTCTTGTTCAAGTTTGTTATATTTTAAATCATTCACTAGGACCCATTTGCCTAAGAAGGAATTTCTGAAGCTAAACTCTAATGTTAATGTCATTTTTCTTTATTTTAGTATATCTTTACATCATAGCTATAATGCTTATTTAATTTTAGCCCCTGATTTACTGCTCTGAGTCCGTGTGCCAAAATACAGTGATTCTCATTCTGTGACCTTCATGCTCACCTGCTTCACTATGGCCTCTTAATTTTGTTGTGGAAAATAAGAAACCGACCTTTTCTCCTTTAGGTCAATGAACATTCACTGATGACATGTAGATAGGTTTCAGAATGTGTGATGATTTCATTGAGAATGCTGTTCTGTTTAGTAAGAGGACCTCACTGTGCTTAGCATTGATGAATTACTTGTAGCCTGGGAACACAGAGATACTTTAACAGAGGGGAATGGGAGCACATCTGACCAAGACAGACAGTTTGTGTTTTTTCTGGTACACAGAAACAGGGAATGTGGTTATGCACTCTAGGAAGTTCCCTGAAGGAATTTAAAGATAAATGAGACTCTTGGGCCAAAGGCTCAGTTCAGTTAGAAACCAGAAGACCTTTTGAGTAGGGAGGCACTTCAGTCAGCACTTCTGACAGAAGAAAGTTTTGGTCATAGCACCTATGGGTGGCCTGTGCCAAAAATAAAACATCAGGAAAGAAGAGAGAAAGAGCCCAGACAAGAAAGGACTGGTGACAATGGAAGAGATAATGTGAAGGAAAAGGTGGCATGATTTGGCACCAGGCTCGCTACTAAAAGCAGTTCTAGTTGTCTGCTCTTGGAGCGCAGTCATTTAAGTGGTGGGGAGCGGCCACCGTGAAGGGTTACTGGCAAGGCAGGGGAGAGGAATGGGAGGTCGTAGGCAAAATTAAGGAGATTTGTTGAGATGAATTTAATTTGAATTGTCACTGAGACACTAGATAAGAGTTCATTTGTAGATCTAATGCTAACAAGAAGCAGGTCTCCATTATGGTTCCTATTATTTTTTTTCTTTTACTTAAAAAAGAAATACACGTGTCTGATTAAAAAAAAAAAAATCAGGTAGTAATTAAAGTATGAAGAGTGAAACACAAAATTTCCCCTATAACACCACCAAATCCTCTAATTTTCCACAGGGGTAAACACGGCTACGAGTTTGGTGTGTCATCGTCTAAAACACAACCACATGATGTATGTGTTCTCTGTCACTCTGTGGAGATCTACCAGTCCACACCGCCATGCTCTCCACGAATAACCTGCTGTAGCCTTCCTCAGAGCTCTCATTACTATTGGACATACTTGATGTCTGTTTTTAAAATTTCGCCTTATCTCTCCGCTTCCACTTATTGTTTCGGGTTTTGTGTGCTGTGTACTCAACCCTCTGGGATGCACGTGTCTGTGCCTTCAAGACGAGACCCACCTGGTACCAGCCTTTGGTACTTGGGATTCTGCTTCGGTAACAAATCAAATGTATGTGCCACATACTGTTCATATAATGAATTGGATCAGAGTCAGGGTTATATTATTTTTTACTCTTCATCCTGAAAGAGATTCCATATCCTCTTTCTTTTAAATCTCTTACAGAGCATTTGACGTTGGGTAGACACCTTATGGATGGGGTTAGGAAAGAGGCAAAACACTGCGATTACCTCTTACCTCTGCAGTGATCCAAATGCAGATAACATTTTTGAGTACCCGTGATATTCTGGGCCTTGTGTTTGAGTGTTCATACCCATTGCTTCCTCCAGTCCTCCAGCCTTTATAGAGTTTGTGGTTTGCCCATTTTCGCAGGGAAAACCGAGGCGCAGTGTATTACCTGCTACAAGTCGCATAGAGGGAGCAGAGAACTCAGCTGTCCTGCTGCTGCCTACATGACGATGGATGTGGACTCCCCAGTGAATCCTAACTGTTTCTCTTGGATTAAAGAGAGGGTTTTTCTTTTGTTCCAGTTTCCTACCAAAGCTTAAAAAAAAAAAAAAAATGAATTTCTTTCTTCTCCCATTGCAGGACTGGGAAAAATGTGAGAACGGAATAGCTAATTCTCTGGAGAAGCTACGAACGTTCAAAAAGAAGTTTTCTCAGCCTCTGCCGGATCACCATGAAGAGCTACACGCAGAGCAAATGCGCTGCAAGGTAAACTGCGCCTGCGCTGAGCCGTTAGCCGTCACTTGCCTGTGAACTTGGTTGTCACGTTGCCTTTGAAAGCACAGCGCAGGCAGGCCTCTCCAGCTGCAAACAGGAGGGTGCAGGTTCCCGGCTGTCGTGTTCGGGCAGACAACTCTGGGGAGACCCGGTTGTTGTTTTATTGCAGTTGATGAAATTGTAGACCAGTTTATGGATTATCTTGAGAAATATAAACACAGCATTAAAAGATATTTAAAAGCCGGGTCCAAAGCAATAAACACGATCTCTTTAAAGCATCTACACTGGAGAGTTATTGTCGCAGACTAGTCTAGTTCGCAGAGAGAAGCGCGAGGCTCAGCAGCTTGGAAATCCCTTCGGGGAACGCCCTCTTCGGTAAGGAAATGGGGAACTGTAAATAGCCAGTCTCAGGTATTGCATGGAGACACTAGTCCTTCAGGGACTCAGGGCCCCGACTGCTTGAAAGTCACGATCCACACCACAAGTCGCAGCTGGAAGCGGATCAGGGGCGAATACAGACCCCTCCCTGCATCGTGAGCTTGCTGAGACCCAGGGATGTGGGGGCTCTAGGATGTGTTCCATTCATTCCTGTATTGTCAAGTGGAGTATCCACTAGCCGTTCTCTGCTGAGCGATAGGCAGATCTTGTCAAAACGACCTTAGCGAATGTTTTTTTTCTCCCCCAAATAATACATGTCCTTGTGTTTCCCAGTCGTTTGCAAATTATTGCTGTGGAGTAATGCTGTGAAAACTTCACAGATCCTGGGGTGCCTGGGTGGCTCTGTTGGTTAAGCCTCTGACTCCTGGTTTCTGTCTGCTCAGGTCATGATCTTGTAAGTTGTGAGGTCAGGCTTCATGCTCAGTGTTCAGCAGAGAGTCGGCCTGAAGATTATCTCCTTCTGCCCCTACCCCCACTCTCTCTAAAATAAATAAATAAATCTTTTGAAAAGACACTTCAAATACTTAAGTGATTTGGATTTTAATCAGAAGGTCTCTGCTCGGGGCACCTGGGTGGCTCAGTGGGTTAAGCCTCTGCCTTCGGCTCGGGTCATGATCTCAGGGTCCTGGGATTGGGCCCCACATCGGGCTCTCTGCTCAGCGGGGAACCTTCTTCTCCCTCTCTCTCTCTGCCTACTTGTGATCCTTCTCTCTCTGTCAAAAAGAAAAAAAAAAAGTCTCTGCCTTATGCTGGCTATGAAGTCATAAACATTAAAGAAAAACTAATTTTTTAAAGAAGTCTTGAAATCACAAAAAGCATGGATGTAAGAATTTTTCTTCAGTATCAGAATTTAAGGATATCCTTTGAAACTCAAAAGAGGCAGATTTATGGGGCACCTGGGTGGCTCAGTCAGTTAGGCATCTGCCTTCGGCACAGGTCATGATGCCAGAGTCCTGGGATCGAGTCCTGCCTCAGGTGTCTGGTTCTCCCCCTCCCATTCCCACTGCTTATGCTCACTCTCTTTCTCTCTCTCTGTGTCAAATAAATAAATAAAATATTTTTTATCACATTTTTTAAAGATTTTATTCATTTATTTGACAGAGAGAGAGATCTCAAGTAGACAGAGAGGCAGGCAGAGAAAGAGGGGGAAGCAGGCTCCCCGCTGAGCAGAGAGCCCAATGCGGGGCTTGATCCCAGGACCCTGAGATCATGACCTGAGCTGAAGGCAGAGGCTTAACCCACTGAGCCACCCAGGCGCCCCAATAAATAAAATCTTTAAAAAGAAGAGACAGATTTGGGAAAAATAAATCTTAGGTGGCATCACGGATGATGGCAAGTGAGGAAAATATTATCTTGAGATGTAAATTCAGAAGTATGCAAAGATTAAAAAGTTTGTTTTAAGTCTGTGATAGTAAATTTCTAACAAATGATTAAAGAAAACCGTGACAAACAGAAATAGGCATTTATTAGTCTCCTCTTACGTGGCAGTGACTATACAAGCATGATCTCAGTGGACATAAACACAAGCTCACGTGGACAGTCTGTTATTTCCGTTTTACAGATATGAAAACTGAGGCTTCCAGAAGTTTAATAACATTTCCAAGTTAGTAAATATCAAGGCTCCCTGAGTCCAGAGGCTGTATTTTTTAAACATGGACTCGTCTAATGGAGTTTGTGAGTCTGAAACAGGTCTTGTGGTGGTATTGTTTCTTTTATAATCCATATACCATGGACTAGGTCTGATATTTGAGTTAGGGGCTAGAAATTGTCATAAACAGTGAGAAATCTTTACATGGGTATGACAGCTTGATATGTGTACAAATATAAGCAGAAATTCTGCATATTTACGCCACCTGGATGGTTCGTTTTTTCAGCCAAATGCTGTTACCATGGGACCTCATCTCCCAAAATATAACAGTTACAATCATACCCGGCTATTAAATTTGGAGATTAAAAGGATGCATTTTGGTCCAGCTCTCTGCTACTCTTCCCCAAACCACCCTTAACAGAAAAACAAAGCAATTACCTAGAAAATTCAAACTAAAACCTTGTTTGCCTAAATTGCCTGAGAAGTTAGCCTCAAACAGTACCGTTAATTGCCTTTCCTTTGGAAACTTGTCTCCTGTGTGAAGAGACAAAAAGAGAGGGGAAAAAGCCATGTGAAATACTCTATTTATACACAAAATTAGCTGGAATCTAAATGCATCAACAGCTGGCAAAAAGCAAGAGTTATACAAATTGCAAAACTGGTCAGCAGTTCGAAGCGTTGCAAAAACCAATGTCAACTCGTTCAAATGTTGTCTTGTGGATTTTTCCTTAAATTATTTCCCAAAAGAACAGAGTACATAATACTTTTCTTCAGTAACCTGAAGAGATCTGTGTTCCTGCTGGAAATGAAGTTTTTCAATTATTTTCAATTGAGTAAAACAGCAACACATATTTTCAGCAATGACATTATTAAGCCTATATCACAAAATGTAAACTTACAGTGTTTGAGGATGAAAGTTAACCTAGGAGTAAGTTTTTTTTTTAATATTTTATTAACATGATCAGTTAATTTGAGACAAAAATAAAGGCTGGATTAGCAGTTTATGAAATGAGCTTAAAAGTAAAGAAGATTGGGGCGCCTGGGTGGCTCAGTGGGTTAAGCCGCTGCCTTCAGCTCAGGTCATGATCTCAGGGTCCTGGGATCGAGTCCCACATCGGGCTCTCTGCTCAGCAGGGAGCCTGCTTCTCTCTCTCTCTCTCTCTCTCTCTCTCTCTACCAGCCTCTCTACCTACCTGTTATCTCTCTCTGTCAAATAAATAAATAAAATCTTTTAAAAAAACAAAAAAAGTAAAGAAGATCATGCAGTGAGGAAACTTCAGTTTAGAAAGATGAGCCGGGAGGCGCTGGGTGGCTGTCAGTTAAGCGCCTGCCTTCAGCTCAGGTCATGATCCCAGGGGCCTGAGATCCCCTGGCATCTGGCTTCCTGCTCGGTGGGGATATTGCTTCTCCCTCTGCCCCACTCCCCAGTGTGTATGCTCTCGCTCTCTCTATCTCCAACAAATAAATAAAATCTTTAAAAAAGAGAGAGAGAGAGAGAAAAGGTGAGCCAAAATGATCAGTTAAGTGGTAAATAGATACATAGGAAGATTCTTCAAGCAGCCTGGGTTTTATTTTTTAAGATTTTTTTTTTTTTAAGTTATTTGAGAGAGAATACATATGCAAGAGAGAAAGCATGATGGTTGGAGGTGAGGAACAGAGGGAGAGAGAGAAGTGGTTTCCCCGCCAAGCAGGGAGCTAGGCTAGGCTCAATTCCAGGACCCTGAGATCTTGACCTGAGCCGAAGGCAGACCCTTAACCAACGGAGCCACCCAGGTGCCCTGCAATCTGAGGTTTTATCAGAAGAATTTGGTGAAGTGTCAGACAACACCAGAGCAAATAAAGTAGACCAAGTGAGATGTTGAAATAGGATGGTGTAGAAAGATAATTGTATCAAGAGGGGATTCTTTGGGTAGTTCGGTCATTAAGCATCTGCCTTCGTGGCTCAGGTCATGATCCCAGGGCCCTGGGATTGAGCCCTACAACGGGCTCCCTGCTCAGTGGGGAACCTGCTTCTCCCTCTTCCTCTGCCTGCTGCTCCCCCTGCTTGTGCTCTCTCTCTCTCTCAAATGAATAAATAAAATCTTTAAAAAAATTTTTTTAAATTTTTTAAAAGATGATTCCTAGAACACTTCAGGATTATTGATGATAGATATCCATGGGCACTCACATTTTTATTTTTTTAATCTAGGAGTTGGAAAATGCAGCTGGGAGCTGGACAGATGACTTGGCTCAGCTGACCCTCTTGAAGGACACCCTCTGTGCCTACATTAGTGCTGACGATATCTCCATCCTGAACGAGCGCATGGAGCTTCTGCAAAGGCAGTGGGAAGAACTATGCCACCAGGTAAGACAAACTGCGTGGAGCATTAGCTCGGAAAGGTGGAAAACCGGAAGATGACTAGGAATGCCAAATGCCTTGATCCATGCTTGGACCTATCCTATAATTCAAGGTATACATGGAGGGAGAACTCTGGTTTTTGTGGAAAATATTTCAGATTAAGACAATTGTATCTTAACATGATATTTGAGATGCATCTCAGCTGGATTCTCTTGCTGTCCCTTTTGCTGGCTGGCATAATATTGTAAAGGAAAAACATTTTTTTTTTTGGTTCATGAATGTGGTCTTGCTAGGGACTGGTGTTCTTTTTCTTACTTTAAACATGTGAAAAACCTTTGTTTTATTTGCAGATTTTGCTAAATACTGTGGAAATGGTTTTTGTATTTGGAAACATTGTGTCTGTTGATTGACCATTATTGTTTCCTAGTAATTCATGTGTTTGGCCTTTTTAGTCATATGTGATTCATTTATTAAGTATTTCCCTTGAACGTAATACTATAAAATTGAGATCCCAGATTGGATTTTTTTTTAATATTTTATTCATTTATTTGACAGACAGAGATCACAAGTAGGCAGAGAGGCAGTCAGAGAGAGAGAGGGGAAAGCAGGCTCCCCGCTGAGCATCGAGCCCAATGCAGGGCTCGATCCCAGGACCCTGGGGGATCATGACCCGAGCTGAAGGCGGAGGCTTTAACCTACTGAGCCACCCAGGTGCCCCCCAGATTGGATTTTGATTTTGGAATGAAAGGCGGAGATCAGTGGCAAGGCGATGAGAAGGCATCAGAGGCAAAGAAGAACATAGATTAAAGGCCCACAAGTGAAGAGCAGGTTCTGACTGATGGCCTGGAGACCGTCGCCTCCAGGAAGCTGGAAGTGTGTTAGTTGTGTCCCTTGCTCTACCTGATTGCTCTGCTTGGCCCTTAATAGCCTGCGGTCCATATTTGTTCAGTGAATCAGTACGTTATTCTTCTCTGAATTATTCAATCCAAAATCAGTACGTAACTGTCCAGTAAATTATCATACGATTTTCTCATCCAAGGACTTCATCATGACATAGCATATAAGTAAAAGAAAACTTGATGTGTATAAGTTATGGAACATGATCGCAGCAATGTTCAGTTACTTTATGAGCCTTATTCATTTGTCTGTCTTAAAACTGAGAAAAATCTAGCACTATTTGCTAACTCAATACTTTTCAGCATATTCTGTGAAAGTAATTATACTATATCCATTTCTCTGGCTAATTGACGTCTTAAAAGGTGTCAGGGTGGGGTGCCTGGGTAGCTCAGTGGGTTAAGGCCTCTGCCTTTGGCTCAGGTCATGGTCTCAGGGTCCTGGGATCGAGCCCCACATCGGGCTCTCTGCTCAGCAGAGAGCCTGCTTCTCCCTCTCTCTGCCTGCCTCTCTGCCTACTTGTGATCTGTCTGTCAAATAAATAAATAATCTTAAGGGCGCCTGGGTGGCTCAGTGGGTTAAGCCGCTGCCTTCGGCTCAGGTCATGATCTCGGGGTCCTGGGATCGAGTCCCGCATCGGGCTCTCTGCTCAGCAGGAGCCTGCTTCCTCCTCTCTCTCTCTCTCTGCCTGCCTCTCTGCCTACTCATGATCTCTCTCTGTCAAATAAATAAATAAAATCTTAAAAAAAAAAAAAAAAAGCTGTCAGGGAGATAACAATTTAAATAATGGCTTCCACTCGCTTTCCAAACCTGCCACGAATTGCCCTACCCCAAGACCTTGTCAGACCACTCTTCCTGCCTACACTGACTGTTCCTTTCCTTATGATTTTAACCCATCTTTTTTCAAATACCACAAACCCTATGATGCCATTGTTTGAGATGCTCAAACCTCAATATTTTCCTGTTCCTCTGAATGCCATTTCCCTTTCGCCCGTGCCATCACTTGACACTACATTGTTCCTGATGTCATCGTCATCATCATCTTCTTCTTTTAATGGTTTTGACTTTATTTCAAGACTACGAGGCCCTTGAGAATGAAGACCATTTCTTTTTATCTCCAGTGCCTTGAACAACTAACTGTTCCTATATACTGTTAATGATTTAAGGAAGACTTTAGGGCATTTGTTTTACGTCATGGTACTTACATTCCTTTAAATGTAAAATAATGATAGGGTCTTTGAATATTTTTAAAGTTAAGAAGATTATGATTATGCAGTATTTTTGGATTTAGGAAAACACGCACTGTATAAAAATGCCATGACGTAGAAAGGACACAAATGTCTAGTTATAAGATGAATTAGTTTGGGGATCTAATGTATAGCATGGTGACTATAGTTAGGAAGACTTATTAGATTTTTGAAAGTCACTAAGCGAGTAGATACTTGATTTTTAAAATTAATTTATTTGAAGTTTTATTTGTTTTTAAAATTTCAAAATCATGAACATACAGTGTTCTATTAGTTTCAGGTATACCACAGAGTGATTGAATATATCACTCAGTGCTCATCAGTATAAGTGTACCTTAATCTCTTTTACCTAGTCACCCTTCCCCCCACCTCCCCTCTGTTCTCTACAGTTAAGAGTCTTTTTTTTTTTTTTTTTTTTTTTTTTGCTTATCTCATTTGTTTTGTTTCTTAAGTTCTATGTATGAGTGAAATCATATGATATTTGTCTTTCTCTGACGGACCTATTTCACTTAACATTATACCCTTTAGCTCCATCCCTGTTGTTTCAAATGGCAAGATTTCATTCTTTTTCTTATGACTAATATCTTAAATGCTCTCACAGTACACACAGAAATTGTAATTGTGTGACATGATGGATGTGTTAACTAATCTTGTGGTAATCCTTTCACAGGACAAATGTATATCAGATCACCACATTGCACACCTTAAACTTACACCATGCTGTACATCAATTATATCTCAAAAAGCTGGAAAAAGAAAAAAGGGGACAAAAGTGTCTATGTTTAACGTTGCTTCCCAGGCTTAGATATATCTAGGCAACAGTCTGTTTAGAAATACGTTGTGAAGGCTGCTGTTGATCACGTGATATGCTGTGTCAAGGCTAATACCTTGCACCTGTGAGTGGACTAAGACTTAAGTAAAAAAAGAGGAAGTGCATTGAATACAGAGTGTTTCTAGAAACCTTCTAAATTGAATGTCTTGGGCATGAAGCGAAAGCATCTGATCTCCCATTACTTCAGTCTAAAAAAATTATTTGACTCCGGTGAGATTTTAGTCATGGGCAGTCCTACCAAAGGTGACAGGATCTAGCTGCAAGTAGGAATATATCTTAGTTGCTAGTCCTCGAGCTAGTGTTTCCGGAGTACCACCGTCAAGTCTGAAACCACAAAAGGAAATGAGCTTGAGCCTATGGTCTCATTCTAAAAGCTGAAAACTGTAGTTAAACCTGGCACTATCCCACAGTTAAAGAGCAAGCAGCCTGTTCACAGTCCGATCGAGGCAGTGGATGAGGAGGCAGGAGTTGTCGGAACTGCGGAGCAGGAGGAAAACTTGCCGTGAGTAAGGCTTTCAGAGGAGAGTTAATGTAGGAAAGTTCACCGTTCACAAATAGACTCCCCAAATGGTTTGTTGTGTCTGCCTACAGCCAGAGCTTCTCTCCGTCTTTATTCCCATTTGGTTTTGTAGATCTATGTGTAATTCTAGTTGAGATATAAATATATCATCATTGTAATTGCTTGGTGTTTTTCAAATTGTCATGGTAAAAATATGTGAAGTCGAAAAGGATGTATTTCCTGTTCAGCTGCCTCACGCTCTGGAGGTTTGAGCCAGTCCTTGCCAGCTATTGGCAATGAAAAGTGCTTGTAACCTTGAGAAAAACCCAAATATATGCTGAGCTAATAAATAATTCGAGGGTTCCAGCTGACCCCAAAGAAGGAGAGAGTGATGTTCACTTACCATATGGCCTAAATGTCAGTTTTACAAACCAAAAGGAAAATGCCGCCTCCATTATGAACTGACATCTCTTGAGCAGCTCTGGGTGCTGCTTTGCATCCAGCGCTTGTGGTCTGCCTGTGTCTTCGTTCAGCGGTTGCTTTACGGTGAGCAGATGAAGGCAACACTCCCGTGCCCCGTGGTAAGCACCAGAGACACCTAGTCAAGCTGCTCAGTGGAGGTATTGAATACCTGAGTGTCAAGAGGGAAAAAGATTAAAAACTCAAATGAACCCCGGTACCAGTAGTAGTAGGAGTAGTAGTAGGAGTAGGAGTACTCATAGTAGTCATCGCCGTCCATTAATGGCCAGCTTCCTTTACATCTTTGATATGTACTGGCTACTTTCTTATTTTGTTTGTATTCTACTACGAGCCTACTATTCCTAGACATATGTCAGTGCTTGGCACAGAGCAGACACCTGTTTACTGCAAACAGTAAACATTTGTTTAATGAATTTGGAACAGATGAAAAATTCATTTACAAAGGAAGTAAGGTGTAGAGAAGATGATTCCCCCTGCCCTGGTCATATCGTTAGCAAGTGATAGAGACTGTTTTTGAATCTTAGCTGCCTCTGGGTATTTGATCGTAATGTTCCACGGCAGCCTGTGTCAAAGACTCAAGCTTTGCTGGTTCTGTCTCATACTGACTACAAACAAATTCCTCAGATTTATCTAACCTTCTCTCTTCTTCACTCTGGATTGGGGATAATAACACCTACCTCTCAGGGAAATAGGTAGTATTTTTCTATTATGTGCTCCTCTTCCCTGTGGATGTTGTGGGGGAAAGCCTTAGAATTCGTCCTTGCTCACGGCCATTATTTGGGGGAAGAGGAAAAGAGGAACCACACATAGCAAGAACCTGGTTAATCTTAATTAAATCTGAAGGGCAAGAGCTTTTACTGTTGTCTTAAAAAGCAGTTGCTTTTGGAGCATGAAAAAAGAAAGTTACCAGCGTGTGTGTGACTCTAGCTGTGTAAAAAGAAATGTTTACAGAATAAAATCTGAAAAGACACATACTAAAAAACAAAAACAAAAACAAAAAGCAGGTGTTTGGGGAGGTCCCAATTATGAAAACATAATTTCAGTTTGGACATCAGTTGAGCCAGAATTTTAATGACCAACCACACTTCTGACTCTGATGCTGTGTGAATGAAAGGGAAAAAAATCTTACCCACCAAAAAATTCCACATTTTAGCATTCCTGCCGAAGATCAGAATCCACGCTTCTAGCACAGTTCGAGAGGAAAGGGGTTGCTGGAAGAATCATGCTCTTAGCTGCGCCTCTGTCTTGGTAGAGCTTACTGTAGGTGAACTTTGTCTCCAAAACTCTTTAACCTGTGTTTTCGTAGCCTTTTCCATTCCTACCAGTATCCACCCCGAGGAAGTTCACTGCTTTTGGGCTATTCTGTATTTTTCTGCCTCAATGAAAACTTAATGATAAGCTGACTTGTACTACTGCGGAAATACTTAATGGTTTCATCAGTGTCCCCCTACCCAGAAAATTTTTATTTTAAAAGATTGCAATTAATTCAAGAGGATGCATTTGTACCGTTGACATTCAAAAACTGTTAGGTTATGGGGCCCACTATCTAAGTGACCCATATGACTAGGGCTAGCCCCAGCATAGGGAACCTGGTCTCAAAGCCTAATTACCAGGTGGTTTCTTAGGCGTAGAATCATAGACATTTTGGGACGTGTAGGACCTTGATTATTAATGACCCAGTCATTAACAGAGCCAACCTAGTTAGCCAGAACTGCTAACTAGGAAGCATATAGTACCTTAGAAATATTTTCATTTTCATTTTTAAAAGGAAATTGGTTTGAAGTGCATCACAAAGTAAAATGGACAAATGGATTGATGGATAAAGGAATACATGTATTAAAGCAAAATGAGGCAAAATGTTCACAACTTTAGAGTCTAGTAAGTGTATTATAGGTGCTTACCCTTATAGTTCTTTCAACTTTTCTGTCTGTCTAATGTTTTTCATGATAAAATGTCAGTGGGGGGAAAAGAAAATTAAGAGATGGTGTTTAATGCGATGGGATGACTGGTAGAATGTTTAGCATTATCAACTGGAGTGTGTAGAACATCTATAAAAAAGGTCATCTTTATGTCACTCAAATCCCATTATATTTTGCTAACATGTAGCTTAGCGCTCAACTAAAAATATTCCTTAGGATCTATACCAGCACTGCAAAAACAAGAGTACTGTGAAGTCATACAATTTTAAAATACCGGAAGGGATCACTCTAGACTTAGAGATAAGAAACAGGCCCCTTGTGTCTCTACTGCATAAAGAACTATTACAACTCAGTGCTAAAACAAACAAACAACAAACAAAAAACCCCATTCAAAAATGGGCAAAGGATTTGACCAGGTCGTTGTCCAAAGACTATATACAGGTGGCCAAGAAACACGAGAAGATTTTCAGCATCATTAGCCGTCAGAGAAACGTGAATCAGAACCATGGTGAGATACCACTTCGTGTCACTAGGATAACTAAAATCAAAAAGACAGATAATAGCAAATGTTGGTGAGGATGTGGAGAAATGAGAACCCTACTGCTGGTGGGAATGTGACAGGTGCAGCCACTTCGGCAGACACTCTGTAGTGTCACCAGGTAACCCGGCAATTCTGCTTGTGGGTGTGTACCCCAAAGGCAACTAAACGTGTGTCTCCCTGCACAACAGCAGCATTATTCATAACATACGGAAGCAACCAAAACACCCACCCACAGATGAACGTTTAACTTTTTAACTTTCCTTTTAACTGCTGAATATAGTCCATCAGATGTCTATCCGTATGATGGACTGTATTCAGCAGTTAAAAGGAATGAAGTAGAGACACATGCGACAACATAAATAACTTTGAAACCTTTAATCGGAGCAACATTATATGGTATGTGAATTATGTCTCAGGAAACCCTTATGCACAAGGAAGAGGGAAAGGTAAAAGACACAGAGGGAGATGAATTAAAAAAGAAAGCGGGAGGCAAGTGAGAGAACTTGCGTCAAGTGTAAGGGTCGGTACAGAGCTGAGCCACAGGGACCCGTCTTCCACGTCTGACCTCCTGGCACCGCGCCCCTCTGCTCCCCTCGCTCGACACCTGCGACTCAGCTCAGGCTCCCTTTCCTTCCTTTTCACTATTCGTCCTTATTTTTCTTTCTTTCCTTTTCCCCTTTTTCTTCCTTTCCTTCCTTCTTTCTCTGTCCCTTCCTCTTTCCTCTTTCCCTTCTCTTTCAGTACGAGTGCATCCAGCGATGCTGTAGAAGTCTCCGCAGAACCCGTTGCCGTGTGAGGCTGGGCTGTTCCGAACGTTGAGTGAAGGTGCACGCGGCCCTTCCGGAGGGAAGCAGAGGGCTGGCTGCCTCCCACTGGCGTTTCATAGCGGGTCCGTGTGCAACTTCCTAGATGCCTCCTAGGACCGTACAATGACCTAAAGAGATGCACAACTATTGCTTATTCCAGTCCACCCGACTCCATTGATTGGCTTTTTTCCTCAGGTTCCATGTTCTGCTCTGATGATCCTTTTATGTGTTCTCCCATTTAAACCTTCAGCTCTCCCTAAGGCGGCAGCAAGTAAGTGAGAGATTGAATGAATGGGCGGTCTTCAGTGAAAAGAACAAGGAGCTTTGTGAATGGCTGACCCAGATGGAAAGCAAAGTTTCTCAAAATGGAGACATCCTCATTGAAGAAATGATAGAGAAGCTCAAGAAGGTACGGAATGCGTGGCTATGTATGTTTTCCCCGTTCGTAACACGTAGGCATACTTTTAACAGGTATAAAAGATGGCTTTACTTATTATTAAACTATTAAATTCCTGTCCTGTAAAAGCACTATATTTTAAATGTTTTTTTTTCTTTTTAATATGAAATAAACTTGCATGCAAAGGCCTCCTTTGCACACAATATATGTGGATATGCTGAAGTAAATTATCCGCTGATAAGAGAAATGTTCGGTGTGTGCCGGTTTTAGCTACCTGCCCAGAAGGAATTGTTTGTGTGTATTAGTTTTCTTTTGTGTCTTTTGTTTTTGGTTTTAGAGAAGTAAAATCGCTAGAGTAGGACTAAAAGAAAGAATTCTTAGGATTAATTAAGCTGACATTTTCTCTGTAAAACAGAACGCATGGACATTTACAGGAATGAAAACTTTTCTGAGGTTCCTGGATAGCTCTGTCGGCGGAGCCGTTGAATGTCAGACTCTAGATTTCAGCTTGGGTCGGGATCCGAGGGTCATGGGATGAGGCCTGCATTGGGCTTTTGCTCAAGGTGGAGTCTGCTTGCCCCTCCCACTCCCACTCTTTCCCTCTGCCCATCTACCCACTCATGCTCTCTCTCTCTCTAATAAATCTTGGGAAAAAAAGGAAAATTTCCTGAGAATTTTGCTTCATATTTTTTTCCAGTTATGTATGACTATTAAATTATAGTCATACGGTTACAGAACATTTTTTGGGTCTGTGTAGGGCTGATCAAATTTATTAGCCTTTAAAAATATTTTTGATGGGGCGCCTGGGTGGCTCAGTTGGTAAGCATCTGCCTTAGGCTCAGGTCGTGATCCCAGCGTTCTGGAATCAAGCCCTGTGTGGCATCAGGTTCCTTGCTCGGCAGGAAACCTGCTTCTCCCTCTGCCGGCTGTTCCCCTTGCTTGTGCTCCCTCTCTCTTTCTCTGACAAATAAGTGAAATCTTTTTAAAAATAAAATAAAAATAAATTAAAATGTTTTGAAAAAAAAAAAAGAAAACAATGCACAGAAATCAGTTGCATTTCTCTACACCAACAGCAAGACAGAAGAAAGAGATATTAAGGAGTCAATCCCATTTACAATTGCATCCAAAACCATAAGATACCTAGGAATAAACCTAACCAAAGAGACACAGAATCTATACTCAGAAAACTATAAAGTACTCATGAAAGAAATTGAGGAAGACACAAAGAAATGGAAAAATGTTCCATGCTCCTGGATTGGAAGAATAAATATTGTGAAAATGTCTATGCTACCTAAAGCAATCTACACATTTAATGCAATTCCTATCAAAGTACCATCCATCTTTTTCAAAGAAAAAAAATGTTTTGGATAGTATCATTGATGCTTCCACATTATTTTTGAATAATTATTGATCGTATTGATTTATTTCAGTTTGTGTTCCTTGTTAGCACACATCACTCTCTGGTTCACAATGTACTTTCTCTATTTACTTGTTGGTTCTTTGTCTGCAGTGGGAGCCCCACTGGATTGTCAGCTTTGCTAGAAATGTCTTTGTCTGTTTTATTCATTGCTGTGTCTCCTGTGCCCAGAGCAATGCCTGTCTTCTCATAAGTACTCAGTCATCACTGAATACTGAATAAACAAATTATAGCCTCATTCACTCTAAAATAAATGCAAATAATTATTAGGAAAAATCGTCCATGCATATACGTAAAGGAAAAAAACTCCAGTGTAAACATGCAATATTAACAGTTTTAAGGCTTTCCACTTAAAATGTCAGATTCTAGCAATGAGCATTTTTATATTTGATATTATAAACCTTTAAAATGTGAACTAAAATAAAACAGATTTCATTTCAATATCTGCCAATAACTTTGCACTTTGATAGTTTCTGGATATCAGAGAATGCTCCACTGGACTGATTAATGGACTATAGGTATTATAGTGAAGCTTGCTATAGAATCAGTCTTTCTTAAGTGCATCTCTATTCTCATTGATTTTCTTCATGAAATTTAGAATGCATATTTTGGGGTGTGGAAAAAACTATCTCTTGGACAAAATACAATCACAACTGAAAAATTAGAAGAATTTTAGTTTTTCACATAATTTTGTTAAACAATTTGGCACAATGTCAGAAATAATCTTTAAAATATTAGCGATGCTATTTTGTATATAAAATGAGTTCTGAGATTTCAGAAGAAGTGTTTATGAGCTTGACTCTGTGGGGTCAGGACATCTATGTATCAGTCACACAACCCCTCTGTGTTGAAATAACATAAAATGAGAGAAGATAGGGTGGGGGTGCTTGGCCAAAAGAGAGCACTTGGCACTGAGATAGGAAAGAACTGCACTGGCTTCTCCTATTTCTGGGGTAAGGGAGGGGGGTCCTTCTTGCTTTGGTAACTGACTTGAGAGGATATCCCTGTTGCCACACTAACTTTAGAGCAGGGAAGGGTTAAAATATCCATGACTCTATAGCCTGTCTTTGTGTTATTATTTTGTTGAGATAATATTGGCTGCCTGACGGGAGTTAAGCCCAAACAATGAAGGAAAGGCAATTCTAAAGATTGGCTTCTGGCACTGTGGCAGGAGTAAGAGGATCATTGGTCAGGCGGTGAGGGTTGGGGAAGATAGATGTCCATTCATCATCGCTTAAACCACGCCGGTCAGTGGCCTTTATCTTGCATAGGGAGCCAGTGTTTCCTTTTCCAAAACAATCTTTAAGAGAAGTGAGTACAGCAACTGGGCAAATGAAAAAGGTTGAGACCCGTTAATCCCCTAGGACTAATGGTTATTATTCTAGGGAGCTAGTTCGCCATTGATCTATGTGTTACACAATATTGACACTGCGTAGAGGATAGCTCATTAAAATGAAGGTATTTGTTCTAAAGCATTCTGCGCAAGTGACTGACAGAAGCACATCTATACTTTCACATATAAATACACATATATGTCAGTTGCACATACGTAATTGTGCACACACACGCACACACATACACACAACTTCTAAGCCTCTTAGCAACTGTTTGTATGAGGATTGATTCTAAATATAACACCCAGGTCGGTGATTATAACAATAAGGTGTAATTTCTCAGTATTAAAACCCTTCAAGTTTTGTCTTTCTGTGTGTACACTGTTATTGATTTTTTTAATGCCCATTTTAAGTAAATAAAAAATATTTCCATTCTCTTTAAGAAAAGTTCTATGAAAATTCAATCTAGAGTCTGTGCACATCCCCCCAAAAATAGGGACCCCTAATTCTTGTGTACATGGACTGATACTCACACAGCATTCCTCATGCCCAAACATTCCAAGCAATACAAAACGGTAATTATCGTGTTTCTAGTGGAGCCGGGCTGAATGCATTAAAAATATGATTTCTGATCTCTGTGATTGCTATTTATTATGCAGGATTATCAAGAGGAAATTGCTGTGGCCCAAGAGAACAAAATACAGCTCCAGCAGATAGGAGAACGACTGGCTCGAGCCAGCCATGAAAGCAAAGCCTCTGAGATTGAATACAAGCTCGGCAAGGTCAATGACCGGTGGCAGCATCTTCTGGATCTTATGGCAGCCAGGTAAAAAGGATCCTGTGCCACGGGACATGTGTGTGCAGAATTTTCAAGCATTCAGTCCACCTTTCATTGCAGCTGAAGATAACCCAATGAATCTCTGTCTGTGCTTGTCATCCCACATTTGAGTTTGTGATTTCTCGTAAATGTCACTTTCATTAACTTTGAAATTCTCCTTCTTGATTAATAAACTCAGTGGTGTTTGCATTTAGCGGAAAGAGAGAAAGTCCTATCCAAACAAAACCCATTCCCAAAAGAGAATTCTTGATTTCAGGGCTGCATGGGTATTCAGGGTTCTATGAGGAAGGAGGTAAAACTGCTAACGAGTGTCCAGGGAGGGCATTTTTATCCACTGTAGGAAAAAAAAAAAAGGATATATAGAAAATCACATTGCTACTGTATTTCTGGCTAGCCGAGTGTGGGAATGAAGCTAATTATTGCCACTCGGCATAGATGTAGAAATAATCTGTATTATTGCAATTTTGTTTTTATCTTTAATAACTAAGTATCTGCCTTGTATTTGAGAGGAATATTATATTCGCTTTCTGTTGCTGAAGGTCAGGTTGAGGAAAGGAGGTAAAAGTAAAGAAAGAAAAAATATGTAAGAGTCTTTATGAGCATTACACAAGTCTGATAGAGCGAATGAGACACTATGTTATTTGATATAAAGGGAATGACGACGTAAATGCTTTGTTTTAGGTGAACTTGGTTTCACATAGTAATGTAGGCTCCACAAGGGCAGTGGACATCCTTGTGCATGCTAGTCCCCGTATATCATGAGCACCAAGAGCGGTGCCTGAATGCAGTTTGGGCTCAAAACATGTTTGAATGAATGAATGAATGAATGAATGAATGAATACGTGAATATCTGAACGGACATGCTTTTGTCTGGCTGTTAGAACAGTTCAGATGTTATGAATCCTTCTGATTCATAGCCGTTTGGAGCTAACTGACAATGCACTTTTAAAGTCTGGGTTCTTTTCCTTAGCACAAATGAAATAGTGCCCTTTGAATACCGTGTGCCCACAATAATTGCATATGGGCATGGCAATTGCATGTGTTGATGTTGAAAATACCTAGCATATTTTTTGTTCTCTAAGGGAATTTCAGAGAGGAGCTTATTTAGGAAGAAGATGAGATTTTTTTTTTATTTTAAAAATAATGAAATATTTTAAGAATAATGAAACAAAAATGGAGTAAATGTTTACCGATTTTTAAATTGTTTATCAAACAGCACTGTGATAGCTGATGCTTATTGAACCCTTGGTATGTGCCACTGACCATGCCACAAGCTTCATATGCATCTTCTCCTGTGTCGTTCACAACACCATTAGAGGTGGGCGTTATTATTATACCCATTTTCTAGATGCAGAGGCTGAGGCTCAGGTTTGCCCATGGTTACACATGTGCTGAGTGGCAGACCCTGCACTCTGTGATTCTAGAAGCCATGCTTGGGAGCACTATATTCTCCTGTCTGCGAAGTTTATGACTTCCTTGTCCCTGATCTAAAGGAAACTAGTCTCTGTAATTATTTCAACAATCTAATCTCCCCATCCTTTGTAAAGGGCTCACAGCAGCTCTGAGATATTTTGAGGCTACAAAGACAGAAGCCCCTTTCCTTGAGGAGTTCATGGTGGATATCTAGACATGCAAAGACATCAAGTAAAGTGACAAGCTAAATGCCCTGGTAAAGGTACTACAAAGCCATGGTAACAGACGGTTGAGCTCAACTACTCCAAGGCTTCCAGCATATGTAGGTTTTAGAACCCCATTTGCTATGTGTAGCCTCACTTCTCAGACTGTGATAACCAAGTCTTATTTCAGAAAGACAAATCAAAGCTCTGCTATAAATACCCTTCTTAGGGAAGCTGCCCAGTTGGTAAACATCCTTGGATTTTTTGGGTTAGATTATGACTCACGGGTTGGCTTGCATTGGCATGTACAATCCAGCTAAACTAGTTAGTGTTCTTTTCTAATCTTTAGTGGCTCAGGGGATACACTGTGTCAAAGATGTTTTAAATTTAATTTAATAGAGTTTATTTGTAAGATGCTAGCTTAAGTGTTATGACCAGTCATTAGCCAACTTTACATCTAAAGAGTTAGGTGCTTTCTCCTCGAAGTCGTTTATTTATAACTTTTCTGCGGTCCAAGTGAGGATTTTCTAGATGTTATTTATCTTTCCAAAGACACGTTAGTAACGTTTGAATCAATTAAATGTTTTTGGATATGCCTACTTTGCACTATAGTCACTAAAACGCTCATATGTTTCTACTCTAGTAGAGTCTCATCATGCACAGATGTAGCTTTTTGTAGATGTGCTGTCCATTTTTGACTGCCTCGTCCCAAAGTAAACCAGATGGCTGGTTCTAGAGCTTAATCTGGCTGGTGCCAGATTAATAAATTCATAGTCTCGCTGAGGCCTCTTTTAAAGGACACTCAACCATCACATTTATTTTCCATTTCCTTGTTTATCAGCTCTTCAAGAGTACACACACCAGGTGACTGTCCCCCATACCCACCTTCAACTATGAGCTGCCTGCTCAAGCATCAGATTTCTGGGGGTCAGTCCCATTCACCCCTCTTCCCTCTTCCTACTTTTTCTCACACTGATATATTAAAGCAGAACACAACTTAGTTGTGCCTTTCGATATTTCTAAATGTTATTTGGTGCTCTTGTGGGAAGGGAAAGGTTATTTTTGAAGATCGTATTTTCAGGTGAACAGTTTGCCAGCTAACAGAAACAGGAGAAAGGAAAGAAAGATTTCCTGATAATACACCTATTGCATACAAATAGAATGCATAACTTTGAGCCACCTTCCTGTCACTAGTGAATTAGCTTAGACTATTCTGAATACAAAATAAATGTGTTTTGTGTTGAATTTTTAAACTGACTGTTACTAGGAATTGTCAGCTTTTTAGGGCAACAAGATCTGTTTAGTTTTTCTTAGGTCTCCACAGTGGATAATGCTCTAGTACCTGCTCGTACTTTCTATACCTTCTCAGTTTAATATAGCAGTCATTAGCTACCCGTGGCTATTTAAATTAACTGAAATAGGATGCAATCAAATTACAGTTGAATTTTGATTACAGTCAGTTGTGCTAGTCCCATTTCTAGGGCTCAATAATCATATGAGGATAATAGCTACTTTATTGGGCACTGTGGATACAGAACATTTTCTTTATCCCCGAAGATCCTTTAGGTCGATAATGGCCAAGACAATTGGCCAAGGCATTTCTGAGCTGTTGGCTTTTCCTTAAGAGTAAACATAAAAACCAGTGATTGCTGTACTTATAGTTTCTATAAAACTGTCTGCTAGGATTCTGGCTCTCATTTTGTCTCTGAACCCTATGAAAAAACCCACATAGTACATTTTCTAGCTCAGGATAACAGGAGCTTTGTCATTTAGCATTAGTTGTTTGGTGCCTTTTTTTTTTTTTTTAAGATTTTATGTATTGACAGAGACAGAGAGAGAGAGAGAGAGAGAGACAGAGAGGACAAGCAGCGGGAGCTGCAGGCAGAGGGAGAGGGAGAAGCCAGCTCTCTGCTGAGCAGAGAGCCCAATGTGGGGCTCAATCCCAGGACCCTGGGATCATGACCTGAGCCAAAGGCAGAAGCTTAACCAATTGAGCCACCCAGATGCCCCATTCAGTGCTTTTTATAACTATTGATGTTTTATTGAACATTCCTACTTGGGTATCTAGGAAGGTCAGACTCAAGTTGTGTGCTCTGTTGTAAGGATGTCTTCTAAAAAATTAACTGTATTCTCTAACAGAATACAGTTAATACAGTTCTGTTCCCTTTACTAAATCCTCATCACCAAAACAAAAGTACACTTTAGTTATTTGGTACTTTTTTTTCAGTAACAGCTTTATTGAGGAATAATTCACATACCATGCAACTCATCTATCACAAGTATAAATCATTTAGTGATTTTTAGCATATTTACAGATCTGTGTCTCCATCACAACAATCAATTTTAAAACATTGTCATCACCCCCTAATAAAAGACTTAGTCATTCTTTTCCCCTCCACCCTCTCTCCTTCCACTGGCCCCAGGCCAGCACAGATCTGAATGTACTTGGAATCATACAATATGTGGTCCTTTGTGGCTGTTTTTCAGCTACCTATTTATTATAATTCCCTTAAACACTTCATAGAAGTAGAGCGACAACAAATATAATTTTAAAAAATGCCTGAACGTCCCCTGTGTATGAAGTACTGTGGACGTTGCTACAGGCTGGGATTGGCAATCCCTTTGCACAGTACTATCTAGTTAATATTTTCGGCTTTGGGGGCCAATGGTCCCTGCCAAAACGCCTCCGCCATATTGCAAAAGCGGACTTAGACAGCATGGAAACAGAAAAATGCAGCTGAGTTGCAGTAACATTTTATTATCAAAACAGGCGGCTGACCCTAGTTTGCTGACCCCAGATCTAGTGAATGTAGAAGACGAAAGAGAAAATGGTGCCTCACCAGTTAAGGGTACGGAGCAAGTGTACACATAACTCAGCCCCCACCTTCCTCCTTCCATCACATCTGCCTGCTCATGTCCTGCCCCCCTCCGGCCTGGCCCTCTCCTACTTGTTCGTCATGTGCTTCCTATTCTTTGGATTAAGTGAGACTCTTCTTACCTTCTCAGCAAGCTTTCCGACCTCTCCTTCTTAGAATTTCCCTCTGCTGTAATAAGCATCTTGTGTGATAAGTTGTTTACAGTTTCATCTCCCAGCGACACCGTAAGCATGACCGTAGCATGACCATAGTGAAGCTGGAACCCAACGCGCAGCTCTTTGCACATAATGGTCACTCCAGTATTCACTGCATTTCTCCAATCTAAGACATAGGATGCAAAGTGCTACCCCTACAGATAAGAATAAAGCAGGGGCACCTGAGTGGCTCTGTGGGTTAAAGCCTCTGACATCGGCTCAGGCCATGATCTCAGGGTCCTGGGATCAAGTCCTGCCTCAAGTTCTCTGCTCAGCGGGAGTCTGCTTCCCCTCTCTCTGCCTACTTGTGGTCTCTCTCTCTCTCTCTCTCTCTCTCTCCATCAGATGAATAAAATCTTAAAAAAAAACAAACAACACAATGGAGTATTGTGCCTCCATCAGAAAGGACGAATACCCAACTTTTGTAGCAACATGGACGGGACTGGAAGAGATGATGCTGAGTGAAATCAGTCAAGCAGAGAGAGTCAATTATCATATGGTTTCACTCATTCGTGAAGCATAACAAATAGCATGGAGGACATGGGGAGTTAGAGAGGAGAAGGGAGTTGAGGGAAATTGGAAGGGGAGGTGAACCATGAGAGACTATGGACCCTGAAAAACAATCTGAGGGTTTTGAAGGGGCGGGGGGGTGGGAGGTTGGGTGAGCCTGGTGGTGGGTATTAGAGAGGGCACGGATTGCATGGAGCACTGGGTGTGGTGCAAAAAACAATGAATACTGTTACACTGAAAAGAAATAAAAAATTTAAAAAAAAAAAGAATAAAGCAGAACATGGGCCTCAGGCCTCACCTGCCTAAATCACCACGTTGTTTATTCTGCTTCGCCTGCTCTGCGATGCTAGACAAGTTCCTTCCCCTCTCAGTACCTCAGCTACCACCAGTGTAAAAGGTTTTAGGTGGCCTAAATGAGATAGTACCAGTAAACCACCTCACAGAGCCCTCAGCAAGTGGCAGTTCTCGACCCAGAGGGAGCTTCGAGGCTGTGTAGGTAAACTGCGTATGCAGTGCAAGGAAGGCATTGTGAAGTTGGAGCAGCTGCCCTTAGAAGGGGTTTCAGTCTAACAGCAGTTCCACTAGAGGAGGAAGAAAACTTGACTCTTGGAGTGGTCAATTCGGAGGTCTCTGGCCAGAATCAGGAATGCACCGAAGCAGCACGCATGGAAGCAGCGCAGAACCAGTCAGGAGCCCTGAGTTTAGTCCACCATGTTCAGGCTGTGTGACCTAGGGCTCACTGCATCACTTTTCTGAGCCCTAGCTTCCTCATTTTCAAAGTATTCATTAAAATAACTGCCGTAGCTCCAAAGAGGCAACGGAGAGGGAAAGACCATGTATACCACAGAATGTCACATGTGGCCGTCTTGTTCTTTTAGAGAGCTACAGAATATTCCATAGTTTTAATACACCATGATTTATTTAATATTTTCCCGTGTTGGACATTGATATCGTTACCATATTTTGCTATTACAGTAACTGTGAGTTTAGAACTTTGCTTTATTTTTAATTTGTTGCAATAAATATATTGTCCTCATGATAATGAGCATGGGAAAAAAATTTGAACCCATGAGAAAAACTAGAAAAAAAATTAAACTAGGAACATAATGGCAGTACAAGGTTTTAAAGATCTCAAGTTTCTGGAAGTATTAGTCATAATCAAGAAAAAATAAATTTGCCTGCTGTTATGGAATCATGACTAATATATTCCTTTAACCAAAGCTTATATATTTTTCTTCCAGATTGCTAAAAATAATATATTAGAGGACTGATTGTTTTATAAAGAATTCACAATAAGATAGCTTTAAGTAGCACGATTTGAAAAATACTTTTATTTATAAGTTTTCCAGAGTGTACTTCTTATGTAAAAAGTAGGTTTGTTGCTTTTAAAAGGGAAATATGTTTCTGTTTTAAAAGCCATTACCTCACACGATCAGACCCAAATGCTTTGTTTTATTTTGCAGCTCATCAAATAGGGCTTTTAAAATGAACTTAACAAATGTTCATCATTTATTTATTTTTTTGTAATCTATTTGTGCATTGTATCTATACCTTCATCCAAAAAGCACTTAAAGCAGCTAGCATTCACCACATTTTATTAAATAAATTACCAGTAATTAATAATTTGAGAGCTTACTTTTTTAGAGCCTAGATTGTGAAATTCATATAGATTCAGTACAGAAAGTTTGAAACTCTTGAAATCCACAAAAAAAAAGTTATCTGAATCCCACCAAGCAAATGAACAGATAACCTTATTTATTAATATCTTAAAATAAACATGTTACATTTGTCACTTTCTATGGTTATTTTTAAAAGGACAAAGGTTTGGGATATGTAAGGGAAGAATAATATTTCTTTCATCACTTTTATTTTGTAAATAACCCTTTCAAAAGTGAAGACCGACCACTGTTGTACAGAATATGTTTTCCATCCCAGCTTCCCAAAGAATCTCTAAAACTCCTACTTTACACCATTCAGCTGGCATTTCAAACAGAAGGGGGAAAAAAGTTGCTTTTTTTTGCTACACAACTTGCTGTATTTGTGGGGGTTTTGTTGGTTCATATTTGGTTGATTTATCTTTATCAAAAATCCTTTCCGACTTAACAAACAGCCCCCGAGAAGAGTTGCCCGTCCTTCCAGAACGGCAGAGCGTCCCCAGCAGCCGTATTTTTGATGTCCTTCTTTCTTTAGAAAGCCTCCCTCTCCTTGCAGATTACACTGAGCCTTCCCCCTTCTTACACTCGTGGCCTACATTCCAGGAGATCAGGCTTGGCACGTGTTAATGAATGTAGGTTTTATTTAGAAACATGACCACTTGTCACTGTGCAGTGTCATATTATCAGGCAGAGACCTCGCCACATTTGTTTAGAGCGAGCATTTTCATACTTCCATACGCAGACAAGGGGAAACTTTCATCCCCACCCAGGATTTAGCTTTTTGCTCTGCAGACCTAACTTTTGCAAGTTGGAAACTTCATGGTGGTGGCAGAAGATCTGTGTGGCCCGAGGATGGCAGAGGACGGCTCTGTGGACGCAGATCTTCCGGAATGTAACTGCGATGTCACAAGGCAGGCATCTCCTTGAGGTTCTTCCATTGTGCATAGCTGGCATGTTACGTGGGCTTCGTGGGATAGATGCTGGATCTGTAATCCGTGATAGCTTTGGCCAGCGTGAAGTGGAGATTGTTTGGTGCTGGGAGCTTGTTAGCCATGGACTCCCAAGAGTTCTTTGTTGGTTTGTTTTCTTGTCCCCCTACTAGGCATACGGAGCTGGAGGGGAAGGTTATTGGACTTGGTTATGGCTTGGTATTCCAGTTGTCTCTGGACTGTATGCGTCATGCCCGGGGAATGCTACCTTAGCCTGAGACACAGGAAAGAGACCCAGTGAGAAGACCCAGTTGGTCCATCATCTGCTATTTAAAGGATGGGGCTCCTGATGAAACTGGAATTCGGCCTTAGCCAGTTTTCAGCTTTGTAGCGGGAAGCTCTCCCTTTATTAAATAAAAATCTGTTCATAGTGCGGGGGCCTGGAGGGTTTTGTGTATGAGAAAGAGTTGTTTCTGTTTAGGTTTGTCAGGAAGTTTTGATCACATGACTAGCATAAAGGTTTTAAAACATGTACAGCATGTAAAAATGTATGTCTAAAGTAGTAATTTTTGTGCATTATACAAATGTTTATTTCATGAGTTTTTTCAGTTAGAACAACATTAGATCAGGAATTTTAACTTCATTTTTAAGAATATTATTCTTATACCATAACATTCCCCCCAGATAAACTCCTGCTGGTAAATAGGATTTCCTGATGGTACTTTTAGTCCTATTACATTTAGAATGTGACCTTTTTTTTTTTTTTTTTTTTGGTTTATAGATTTACAAAATTAGTTTGAAGGAAAGTAGTGATAAATATATACATGTAGTGTATATGTGTGTATATAAAGCTGTCTGTGCAACTGGATTTAGTAGTGATTCCTTCTCTAGAAGGTGAAGTCCCAAGAGGCACCCCGGACAGTGAGAAGACCAATCGGCTACAGAACTTTCAGATGCACAAGATTTGCTAAACTTACCCAGACTTGTGACATCTGCAAACATCCATTTTGAATTATAATCCTGGATGCTACCAAAAAGAATGTTGCTCAAACTTCTTACAATGATAGATAAATGAAAATATTGTGACACTTCACACAAAGATTTCCTTTAAAAAAATAATGGGGAAAAGATGGGACATTGTTCTTAAAAAAAAAAAGAAGAAGAATGATCTATGTCCTGCAAATATCAAGTTTCATAAGCTCAAGGAAGATGTTTGGGGCTTTTCTACCCATTTCCCCCAGCTCACATCTGCTTCCCCCAACACACACATAATGCATTTTGCTATTTGTACTCAAATACATGTTTAAAAAAATGAGAAAAGGAAACCACTTAAATGTTCACCCCCATTGACTTTACAAAGATTCACTCACTCATTTGAAAGAGGAACTTGTCCCTAATGGACTATATGAACAAGCATTTCCATGTCACGATGCCCTTGACATATTACCCACTAACTGCTCTGACTATTGGAACCCATTCAATATCATACAAGATACTAATCTTGTAAATTATTTGACTAGTGTAGACAATATCCAGTGGAGGAGTGTTCACACACATTCTTTTGTGCCTTAGCTCTTTTGGTCATTTTTGTACGTGAAATTTGAACCAAGAACATGAATAAATTTTAGTACTTGACAGACCATTTGCAAATGTTGGTGTAAGGGAAAAAGTTAAGTATACATTTAATATCAACTAAATTAAGAATAAAATATGCTAGCTAAATAAAGGTATTTTACTTAGAATACTAATTATTTGAGTTTATCTGGCATTTAAGTAGTGCCGAACTTTGTGCCAAACACTGAGGGTAGCATTGCAGGGGAAGGCAAAAACCAAAAGCAGAAATTCACAGTTCTAGTTTCCCAAGGAATTTAAATGGGAAGAGGAACTTGTGCATAAATAATACCAGGGAGTTAAAATAAGGGAAAGCAGGAAGCAAGCTGAATGAAGTGTTCTGCCAACCTCTAGCTCCACACCAAACCCTGATGATATTATGAGCTTGCTATAAAACCCCATCCCAGAGCCCTGTCAGCATCCAGATCCTACCAGATCCGAAGACAGGAAGCTGGTTAAGTGGGAGACGTTCCCAAAAGGACTTTCTTACAGAGGTAAAACCAGGACAGACGTCTCAGAGCAGTGAGCCACTCTGGAGTCCTATTCCCATGTGTTTATTGACTGGGGACTGTGCTTTCAGCCTGGGCCACTAAAGCAGGATGGCCAGGGCCACGTCGAATTCCAAGCCCATGGCGTGGTCATTGATAAAATGTGCACCCAGGGCTTTGCACCCAGTAGCTGTTCTAAAACTGCTATTCACTGACCGACGCTGAAGTCAATTTTGTTTTATTTATGAGAAAAATGTGAGTAGGTTGTATTTAAGTGTTCTTGGAATTATTATGCAAGGCCAGTGCCTTGATCTGCCCTGGGGACAGGGTACAATTTGTACTTACAAAGCTAATTAGAGAAGTCTCACCTTGAATGGAATTATGAGTCATGATAAAGAGCAACACGTTTTCGGTTTCCTATTAATAGAATATGTTGTGGAGTATGAACATAATTTTTTTAACATAATTTTTTTAAATACACTTTTTTTTTTGGTCAAAACAACATAAGTTAGTGCATCTAAGAGTGTCTTTACCAACAGAAAATGTTATTCAAATGTTGGTATTCTTATACCTGAATGGACTTCCACATGAACCTCCCTTCAGACTTACTCCCTCAGAATCAGACCTGATCTTATCATTCCTTGGTGGACACGTCCCGGCAGAGTTCCTATTTATCTTTAAACTGCACACGACGCCATTGTCATGTCACTGCAGGACCTGTGTAATCCCTCTCCAGTCCGTCCATCCGCTTGCCTCAGCACAACCACAGCCCTATTCTGCTTTCCTTCCCTACCCTCCGCACCCCCATGCCTGCTGACATTACCACGTGATGCCTTCAAATCTGCTTCTCTTCCCTACTTTTCCCAGCCTAGGAATATTCAGCTTGGCTTGTATCTACCTTTCAAGATGCAGCTCTAATATTACTTCTTCATTTCCTCTCTTTCAGCAGAGCCAAAGCTGCTCCGTGACAGGGTCAGTCATTGCTGTATTTCTGTTTCCTAGCACCATGCCTACCTAGCATCCCAGAAGTTTATAGAAGGAATACAGACATGAACAAATGAGGAATGAATGAGTGAGTGATTACTGAGGCGGCCAGACGAATTGATCACTCCTTATTTACTAGCCAGGGCCTTAGTCCGTTTCTTTAGTTTAGTTCTTACCACATTACATGTTACATTTCATTTGTGTACGTGTCAAGATTTTCGGTCTGATTGTACGTTTCATCAGGAAAATAGTCAAGTTTTATTTATTTTGTCTTCTCAGCATCTGACATATAGGATGTCCACACATGGTTGTTAGACGAGTGGCAATCTTAAACAATTTGGTTTTTACTCCTTCCTGGAAAGAATGGGAAAACATTTTTTTTAAAAAAACATGCTGTGTGGGCACCTGGGTGGCTCAGTGGGTTAAGCCGCTGCCTTCGGCTCAGGTCATGATCTCAGGGTCCTGGGATCGAGTCCCGCATCGGGCTCTCTGCTTAGCAGGGAGCCTGCTTCCTCCTCTCTCTCTCTCTGCCTGCGTCTCTGCCTACTTGTGATCTCTCTCTGTCAAGTAAATAAATAAAATCTTAAAAAAAAAAAACAAAAAACACGCTGTGTAACAAATACGGCACCGAACTAGGCTTTGCAGGTGATGACTGGCTGGAGGCCAGCCTTGCATCTGCTCTCTGCCACTGGCGGCCCCGCAGACCCTCAGTCACCTTTAACGTGATCTGGCATGAAAGTGCAAATCATCACTCACTGGTAGTTCATCTCAAGTGTGCTTTCTTCTATTAACTGAGTTTCCGCCACAAGGGACTGAAATCAATCCTGTCCAGGCTGGAGTAATCAGAACGACAAATTCATATTCTGGTGACAATCCGTTAGAAATATTCCTTCTTTCCTCTTAGGTATTCTTCATATGAGTATAAATTACATAATGGGTGGAAATAACAATCTTCATGACGTCATGAGGCTTCTGTCACTGTTACGTAATTGTCGCCATGTTGAACATCATCACTGCTGACATGAATTGAATGTGTTCTGTGGACCCTGCATTATTCAACCCATTCAAATCTCACAGATACTTCTCCTCTACTTTTATATTATAGATGAGGCAACAGAGACACAGGAAGGGTGTACAGTTTCCCAAAATCACCCAGCCTCTAACTGGCTGAGCTAGGCTGGACTTGGGCTCTAGGCAACTTGGCTTTAAACCCAGTGTTCACTTCGTCCACAAGGGAATCTCGAGTAAAGTCTCTCCTCTGCCCACAGGGTGAAGAAGCTGAAGGAGACCCTGGTGGCTGTGCAGCAGCTAGACAAGAACATGAGCAACCTGAGGACGTGGTTGGCTCATATCGAGTCAGAGCTGGCCAAGCCCATAGTCTACGATTCCTGTGACTCGGATGAAATACAGAAGAAGCTCACTGAGCAGCAGGTAAAACTCAAAACGACTAGAGGAACCAAGTAGGCTCCTGAACCTCTGTGCTCCTGGCCAGGATACAGAGACAGATGTGAGATGGTGAATCGAAATGGAAAATTAGAAGGAAGCTAGACAGGATTGCTGAGAAAGGGGAGGCTTGGTCAGGACTAGTGTTTGGGGAAAACAGGTCCCATGTCACCAAGGAGTTGAGTCTAGAAGATAGATACACTCTCATAGGTTTAATGTCATTGGTCCACCAAGAAGATATCCTAAGCTCCCTGAGCCTCAGTGATGGTCCCAGAAGACAGCTTACGTTTTGTTGATTTTTTTGTGGGTCATGAGCGCACTACTACCTACACAGAGTAGAGACTTTTTTCCCCTGCATATAGTGTTTGAAGTATATTCTTAGAGTTTTTGCAGTCTAAAGCAGTTTTGTTTTACAAGAAGTGTTACGTGATCTGCAGAGCGCACACTGCAATTCTACCTTCGTTTCCGTAGCAAAGACAGCACCTTACACTGGCATAAAAAAAAAAAAAAAAAAGGCAAAAAAAAAGTAACCATGATAAATGCATACAGAAAGGATTTTTTTAATCTCCTATTCCCCTTCCTTATTTTTACTAAGCATGTCAGACTCCAGTAGTTACTGGTAAATGCTGCAAATGCCCCATAAGAAGTATTGCTATTCCATGCCCTTAGATTGTCCTTGAAAATTCTTCCCATACTCCGGTTACTTCCATTGCATTTAGGCCATGATAGCCAAGTTACTTAACTTAAAAATACTACAAAATATAAACAGAGCTGTTTTATGAAATCTTAGGAAATAGTTTATGTACTTACTTTATTTTACAAACTACTTAAACCAATACAAATAGATATTAAAATACAGTAATTAGATATTGGGATTATTTTAAGAGCATTTCTTCTTTAAAAATATTGTTAGCGGGACATTTTTCTTTTTTTGTAAGATTAAAGCCCTGTGATGGATTCTCTCACATTTGAAATTCTGATAATTGAGCTGTGGGGGTTATGGTTGACCCCCAGCTCCCTGAATACTTCTGGAGAACATGGTAATGATGTCTATCAGTGAGAAGTGTTAAAAACAGTTAAAATCCTAATAGCCAGTATTGTAATTTAGCAAATGTAAGAGAATCAAAACAGTATCTAATTAAATAGAGCAAATTTATCCATGCATCTATAGCGTAACTACTTCCATACCCCAGTAAAATGATAGGAAAGGGGGAAAGGTCAAAATTCACAACAGCAGAGACTAGGAAAGAAAACTTTAGAGAGACAGACATCCTTCACAAATTTGGAAGGCAGAAGTAGATGAATGAATAGTTACTTGTGTTTGCAGAATGGAGGATAGAAAGCTGACTCATGCCACAGAATTCCAAGGTAGCTCAGGGAGAAGAGAGCAAGTTGTTAGGGCCTCACAATGTAAAATTGCTTAAAAGCCTAAATAAGTGGTTGGACTGGCCCAGCTAGCCAGACTAGTCTGCCTCATGCACTCCAGCAAAAGACCCAGGGTTTACACTCTGGAGGAAGCAAACCCAGAGGGACTTTGGTTGGGAGCTATAAGGCACCATTGAGGCTGGAGCCACTATCCTAAAAATAGAGATTAAGTGAAATGCTCTGTACCAGATAGTATAACTTCCACCCCACCACCCCAACTCCCTCCATGTCACTAGCCAGCATTATATCTCACCCAGGATTCATGCAAGAGCTTTAAAATCCAGTTCAATTATTCCATAAAAGTCCCCCACAAAAAGTAAAGAAAATAGGAAGAAATGATCAATGTAGTAATGTTAAAAAATAAAAAAATCCCCAAACTTAAAAATGTGTAGAGTTGACCCTTGAACAATACAGGTTTGAACTGTGTGGGTCCATTTATTTGTGGATTTTTTATGCAAGAAAATATGAGTACTATAGATTATTTTCCCTTCTTATGATTTTCTTTTTTCTAGCTTGCTTTATTGTAAGACCACAGTATATAATACATATAACCTACAAAATATTTGTTATTGAATTATTTATGTTTTTGGTAAGGCTTCTTCTGACCTGAAGAAGGTCAGATGGGGGGAGTCAGATGTTACGTGCCGATCTTCAACCGTGTGTTCATGGGTCAGTTGTACATCCAGAGCACAAGTCCTACAAAGGCCCAGGAAAATTAAAAACAAAACAAATCACTATAAAATTTCAGAACATGGGAGACAAAGAGAAGATCTTGAAGGTTTCCAAGATGAAAAAGTCTGATTTCTCCAAAGTAATGGTTGAAGCTAAAAGATCATGAGACAGTGCTTTCAAAAGCTGAGAAGATTATTTAATTTAGGACATTGTACCTGCCATTTACTATATAAAATACCCCATGTATACATGCTAATGAAAGGTAGATCGCACATACTAAAATGAGAAGAAAAATAATACTCAACACGAGAGAGAGAAGAAAATTCCCAGGGTAGATGGTAAGGGAACATCCCAGATGCCAGCTGCCCCACAGCCTAGAGCATCCCTGTTCAGACTGGAGTAGGGAACTGGGTGCTGTGGGAGGCATGTCTCCAAGGAATAAGACAGTCAAACTTGATTACCTGATGGGCTTAACCATGCTGGAAGGAGCTTTATTAGCTCCATAGAGAGAGGATAGAAGCTAGGGATATTCATGGTTTAAAGAGAGGGAGAAAGCTACTGATTCCATATAACACAGAAAGTTATATAAGAAGAAAAATAAAACCGTAGCATAGTCTGTTGCTCAGATGTGAAAAATATTAAGGAACCATATTAAATGACCAAAATCATCCAAACAATCATTATCGCTCCAGCTAGAAGATGTGCTGAAACGGCAGTGGAACCACTTAAGTTGAGAAAAAGTTCATTCTGTCTCTACTCGAGAAGCATAGATAACATCTAAGATTTAAAAATCAAGAAGCAGCAACATAAACGTGCCACTTAGAAATTCAGAAGTTAAAACCAGAAGACAGAGTGACAAGAGATGAAAATGAGAATCAGGAGGGAAAAGGAAACTACTTCACTGGAAGCTTAGCAATAATTTTTGACCTGTTAATATAGTAATATATATTCATACTGCCTTTTAATTCAATGTTAAGTTAAAGTTGGAAAAAAAAAAAAAAACCCAAAAGTAAGGACTCCTGGGGGTAAATTTGCAATTCACCACTTTTCTGCATGACCTGAGTAACAAATTGTTTTAACCCTCATATAGGATGCCTGGGTGGCTCAGTCGGTTAAGTGTCTGCCTTCGGCTCAGGTCATGATCCCAGGCCCTGGGATGGAATCCCGCATCAGGCTCCCTGCTCCACAGGGAGTCTGCTTCTCCCTCTGCCTCGCCCCCCAGTCATTCTCTTAGTCTCTCTCCCTCTTGTGCTCACTCTCAAATAAATAAAATCTTAAAAAAAAAAAAAAAAAGTACTTTAAAAAAAACTTAGAAAAATTTTTAAAAACCTTCATGTATATAGAATGCTGATGGTCACAGTGTTATAAAAATTAATGTGAAAAACACTTAGCACAGCACCCAGCACAAAGTGGGTTTTTATTTTATTTTATTTTAATCCTATCATATTCACCACAGCTTCCTTTGTGGCAAATGTTTAACCATGATTCTGTAAAAACTATAGCATTTAGAATCCATGTTGTAAAAGACAGATAAATATTAATCTGTCTCCAAAGCGGAAAATTCTCTTAAATATTTAAAAAGAGATTAAACTCATAAGAAATACATTTTCCTCTATTCCTCTCTGTGGAGTTTCTATATGTTTCTCTTGCCAACGTACTTAATCTTCATATACTTCATTTAGCAGAAATATATGTATACTTGAGAGGGCTTCAGAGGACATCTTGTCAAATTTCTTTGTGTTATGGAGAAGAAGTATAAATTCAGAGACACTATGTGTCAATTCAGGACCATTACTGATGGATGTTAAAGCTGAGACTAAAATCTTTATCTGCAATAGAGCACTTGCCCATAATTATAACCCCCCTCAAGCTTATTTCATGTAGTTGATTTTAACAAAAACTTTTAAGCAGATGTACAAGGGGTCTTTTCTTTGATATTTACTGTGGGAATGTGGTTGAGCTCCTGGAGGTAAATTTCACAAAATTGTGCAGCCCCCTCCAATGACTGGAGCCTCTGGAATTTTTAACTCAGTTGTCTACATTGAGCCTCCAGCAATCCATCAGTTACGGTTCTGGTTTTCATACCCTGGCCCCAAATCTCCTCACTGGGGTAAATCCAAAAGTATGTGGAAGAAAGAATCACATCATCCAGATGGCCACATAGGTTATTTCTGACTTAAGTCCCCCTCCAAAAAAGACCAACGAGCAACTATCTATAGGCAAGGCACCATTGTAAACGCCCCCCAACCCAAGGATAAGCATCAAGCACCACTCTGGACCCCAGAGACCAGGAAGACCACATTAAAAGGGTAAGAGGTATGGTCACACTGTGACCGCATCATCCTTCCTGGATGATGGAGCTGCACCAAGAGGGCATCACTTGGCCAAGATAGGTATCTAGCTCCCCCAGCTTCCCCATCCTTCCCAGGAGGCCCACTTGGCTCTCAACTCATGGGAACCACTAAGGGAACTTCTGTAGCTTGATTACTGGGGATCAAGTAGTGAGGGAGAAGGGGGCTGAGGCTCACTGCCACCAGGACTCATACCTTAGCAAATTGCATTCCCATTTGCAGCTGGACCCAAGCAGAGGTCCCAGCCTGCATCTCTGCCCATCTGCAGAGCCCAGCCAGTGGCCCTATCTGACCTGGGAGTCCACTTGGCAGTTCTGCCTGATTTTGGTCTCCAGACAATGGACCAAACTGACCTTGGAGCCCTTTCTACCATCTGACCTGGGCAGGGAAGCCAATTCCCAGCCCCGCCCAACAGCTGAGCATGGCCTTCATCCTTCCCCAACAGAAGGCTTGGCTAGAGAACCCAAGCAACCACGGAACCCATCCAACAGCCCTGCTTGACCAAGGAACCAAGCCAGCAGCCCTCCCATCTGCTGAGCATGGTCTCTGGCACTGCATAACCAGGGAGTCTGGACAACCTCAGAGCTCAACCTACAGCCTAGCCCAGCCACAGAACCCAGCCTACGACCCTAGCTAGCCATGGAGCCCAGATGACAAACCTACTCAGCAGTGGAATCCAGCCTATGGTCTCGTCCGTTTGCTGAACACAGCCTGCAACCTTATTCAGACAATGACCCCCACCAATCACCAAGCATATCCTGTGACTCCACATGACAAGAAAGCCTGGATGGAGAGCCAGCTTGACCATGGAGCATAGTCTCTAGCTCCACACCTTTAGGATATACCTGGAGACACCTCCCTATCAGAGAACCCAACCAGTGACCTTGTCCAATAGGGTAACACAGTCCATGACCCACCTGATGGCAAAGCCCAGACACCTCACCCAACTGCAGGGCACAGCTGGCAGCCCTGCAAAATCAAAGAGCCAGCCTGATATCCGGTCCAGCTGCAAAGCCCTGCCTATGGCTCTATGAACAAAGAGTCCAGCCAGTAGCACTGTCTGGTCTAAGATCACAGCCTGCTATCCCACCCAACCAGAAGTGGTTGCAGAGCTCAGCCTGTAGCCCTACCCAATCAGAGTCCAGCCAGTAACCCTACCCTGACAGGGAGCATAGCCTGTGACCTCATCCAGCCAGAGCGGAGTCCAGTCAGTGGCACCTCAACCCCTACCTCAGAGCATGGAGCATTTTCCAGGATAGATTATATGTTAGGCCACAAATCAAGTCTCAACAAATTCAAGAATATATAAATTATATCAAGGATCTCTTCTTATTACAATGAGGTGAAACTAGAAATCAGTAACAGGAAGAAAGCTAGAAAAATCACAAACACATGAAAATTAAATTAAACAACACTCTTCTGATCAAAAAAGAAAACAAAAGGAAAATAAAAAAATATCTTGAGACAAACAAAAAAAGAAACACAACATACCAAAACTTAGGGGCATAGCAAAAGCAGTGCTAAGAGGGGAACTTACAGTGATAAATGCATACATGAAGAAAAAGAATCTCAAACAATATAGCTTTCCCCTTCGAGGAACTAGAAAAGAAGAAAAAACTAAACCCAAAATTGACAGAAGGAAGGAAATAATAAAGATTAGAGCATAAATAAATGAAATAGCGTATAGGAAAACAATATAAAAGATTAGCAACACTGAGCTGGTTCTATGAAATGATAAACAAAATCGACAAACCTTTAGCTAGACTAACCAAGAAAAACAAAAAAGGGTGTCTGGATGGCTCTGTCAGTTAAGCGTCTGACTCTTGATTTTGGCTCAGGTCCTGATCTTAGGTTTATGAGATCAAGGCCTGTGTCAGGCTCTGTGCTCAGCATGGAGTCTGCTTGAAATTTTCTCTCCTCTCCCTCTGTCCCTCCCACTTGTGCATGCACTCCCGCGCTCTCACTCTCAAATAAATGAATCTTTAAAAAAAAAAAAAAAAGTGAGCCCAAATTAATAAAAATTATAAATGAAAGTGGAGACATTACAAGAAATAAAAAGGATCATAATAGCATACTATAAAGAAATGGATAAATGTCTAGAAACATGCAACCTACGAAGACTGAATTATGAAGAAATAGAAAACATGAACAGACCAGTAATGAGTAAGGAGGCAGAATCAGTTATCAAAACCCTCCCAACAAAGAAAAGTCTAGGACCAGATGGTTTCACAGGTGAAATGTATCAAAAATTTGAAGCCAATTCATTTCTCACTCTCCCAACAATATGAGGAGAAGGAAGTACTCTCAAACTCATTTTATAAGGCGAGAAATACCAAAGCTAGATAAGGATACCACAAGAGGAGAAAACTATAGGCCAACGTTAATGATCAATAGAGATGCAAAAATTCTCAATATAGTACTAACAAACCAAATTCAACAGCACATTAAAGGGATCATACACCATGATTTAGTTTGATTCATCCCTGGCATGCAAGAATGATTAAACATATGCATATAAAAATAAATATGATACATTACTAGAATGAAATATAAAAATAATATCATCTCAATAGATACAGAAAAAAACATTTCACAAAATTCAAAGGAGAAAAGCTCTCAACCAAGGGTGTGTGTAAAAGAAATGTACCTCAACATAATAAAGACTATATGATATCATACCCAATGGTGAAAGGCTGAAAGCTTCTCCTCTAAGATTTAAAACAAGACAGGGATGCCCATTCTCACCAGCCTTATTGATCATGATACTCAAAATCCTCAAGAGACTAATCAGGCAAGAAAAAAATAGAAGGCCAAAGTATATATATATATATATAATCAGAAATGATGATATAAATTTTTTGTTTGTAATGACATAATCTTACATATAGAAAATCCTAAAAATCCCACCAAAAAACTGTTAGAATGAATAAATTCAGTAAAGTTGTAGGAAAAAAATTTAACACACAAAAACCAGTTGCATTTCTATATACTAACCATGAATTTTCTGGGAAAAAAAAGAAAACAGTTCCTTTAGAATGACATCAAAAACAACAAAATACTTAGCAATAAGCTTAACCAAGGAGCTGAAAGATCTCTACATTGAAAACTGTAAGACTCAGGTGAAAGACATTGAAGAAGACACAAATAAATGGAATGCCATCCCACAATTATAGATTGGAAGAATGAATATTGTTAAAATGAACATACAACCAAAGCTATCCATAGATTCAATACAATCCCTATCAAGATCCAATGGCACTTTCTATACATAGAGAAAAAACAACTCTAAAATTTGTAAGGAACCACAAAAGACCCCAAATAGCTGAAACAATCCTGAGAGAGAACATAGCTGAGGGTATCACACTTCCTGATTTCAGACAATGACACAAATCTATAGTGATCAAAACTGCATGATGCTGGCATAAAAACAGACACATAGACTAATGGGACAGAGAGAGAGCCCAGAAATACTCCATGCGTATGTGGTCAACTAGTGTTGGACAGGGGAGCCAAGATTACCCACTGGTGAGAGGATAGTCTCTTCAGAAAGCAATGTTGGAAAACTGGATATTCATTCACATGCAAAAGAGTGAAACTAGTCCCCTATTTTACACCACTTACAAAAAATTATGTGTTACATATGTAAATTATGTGCATATGTACATATGTAAATGTACACGTGCACATATGTAAAATTATGCATTACACATTATGTATTACATATTACATATACAAAATAATGTATTAAAGACTTAAATGTAAGACCTGAAACCATAAAACTCCTAGAAGAAAATGTAGGGAAAAGCTTTTTGACATAGATCTTGGTGATGATTTTTTAGATATAACACCAAAAGTACAACCACCAAAACAAAAAATAAACAATTTGGAACAAATAAAACTAAAAAGTTTCTGCAAAGCAAAAGTAATGATCAACCAAATGAAAAGGCAGCCTCTGTGATGAGAGGAAATATTTGCAAACCACATATCTGATAGGGTTAATAACCAAAATATATAGGTAATATGTAGGTAACTCCTACAACTCAACAGCAATAAAACAAAACAAAACAAAATAATCCAACTTTAAAAATGGGCAAGAGACCTGAATAGACATTTTTCCAGAGGAGATATTAAAGTTGCCAAGAAGTACATGAAAAGATGTTCGATATTACCAGTCATTATGGAAATGCAAATCAAAACCACGAGGAGATATGTCCTCACTCCTGTTAGAATGGCTATTATCAAAAAAGACAAAAGTTAACAAGTATTGGCAAGGATGTAGAGAAAGCAGAACCCTCGTGAACTATTGGTGAGAATATAAATTGGTATCATCGCTATGGAAAATGTTATGGATGTTTCTCAAAAAATTAAAAACAGGACTACCATGTGATCCAGGAATTCCACTTCTGGGTAGGTTTCAGAAAGAAATGAAATCACTATCTTGAAGAGAAATCTCCACTCCCCACGTTCACTGAAATGTTATTCACAATAGTGAATGCATGGAAGCAACCGAAATCCCCATCAGTAGATAAATGGATAAAGAAAACGGGGTATCTATACACAATGGAATATTATTCAGCCGTAAGAAAGGAACTACTGCCATTTCCAACAACATGGTTGAACCTTAAAGTCATTAGGCAAAGTACAGTAAGTCAGTCAGACAAAAACACTTATATGTGGATTCAAAAAAACGGAACTCCCAGAAACAGAGTAGATGAGTGGTTACCAGAGGTGGGAAGATGGTGAGGGAAATGGATGAAGCTGGTCAAAGGGTACAAACTTCTGGTTATAAGGTGAACATGTCCTAGAAATGTGACATTCAACATGGTGACTGTTGTTAACAATACTTTGTTGCATATTTAAAAACTGCTAAGAGAGTAGATGTTAAAAGTTCTCAACACATGCACACACAATCATATTGTAACCATGTGAGGTGATAGATACTCTTTAAACTTCCTGTTTAATCATTTCACAATATATACATATATCAAATCATCACATTGTGCATCTTAAACTTACCCACTGCTGTTCTAAGTCAATTATATCTCAACAAAGCTGGAAAAATCAGTTTTGAGTACTTGGGGGAAAGTACATCAAAATGCTATAACATTTTAGAGTGCATTGATTATGTTCCTATACCTAACACTACTTCCAAATGTATATCCTTGTATGTAAGGCACTTTAAGACTTAGAATTTACTTAGTGTCTCATTCACAGATGTGTCTGTCTTTATCTTTGAGCAAAGATTGAGTTCAGTTTTATATTTTTTAGACCAGCAGTTGTTGTGATAACTCCCACATAGCTGAAAGAGGTTACACGAGAGATCTGAAAAGACTGCTTAGTGAAATAGAGATATTTTTTATAGAATCTATCTTCTGTCTAGGTCATAAAATCTCCAAATATTAATCAAAGGCACCGTTACTGCATTTGACAATAAGCTAATTGTTTGCACGGAAGACATTGAAACGTGGTGTTAAAGAGAAAAACAAGAAAAAGAGTACACATACACAAACATAAATTTCAGCTATTTGAATAACTTGAAGATTTATCTTTAGAACAAGTGAAAAGCTAGGCACATCCAGGAATTGTTTTAAAGACAAGGAAAATACATTAAGAACCTTGATGCATACGGCAAGAAAAATACCAGTAGCCTCACTTTTAATAATGAAATTCCTTGAACCAAGTGAGTTAAAAGCTCAATGAAAAAAATAATGTACATTTTGCATTTACATTACATGCAGTTAATGACATGCAATTAAGGTGAAGACTGTACATGGTGGGACACTGGGGAAATTCAGTGCCTCACTTATCATCATCTTCTCTCTATTTCTGTCCTACCTTTAAAATGGCTCACTGGGGAAGCTGTTGATGTTATGATGTCCTATAGGATAGAGAACTTCAGTCTTTTAAACCCTGGTACTTTTTAATGGTGGTGTAATTAACTGTTTAAAGAGTTTGCGGAACTTTGGAGATGAAATCCCCGTTCTTAAGTGCCAGCGCCTAACAAGAAGGCATGTTCCTTTGACTGACTGATTGATCAATGCATTGAAATGGAAGTGATATATCTGTAGAGTCTGGGGCAAGATTTCTTGCTCAACCGCTACAAAAGCCAATATTACCCTTCATGTAGTCTATTTCATTTGTTCTGTTTATATCTTGGCATTGCTCACATGGCCAATATATCTCTAGCTTAAGTTTCTCCCATCTTTGAGCTCGCCATTTTTCATAATGACATTGGAGAAACCTCGTGCATCCAAGGAAAGGAGATACTTGTCAAGTGTTGGCCTCACCACGTTTTAGTGAATCCAATTGCAGTTTCTCTCATCTGTATCCAAGTATTTGAATAAAGCGTGTCTCGTTCCCCACAGGAGCTTCAGAGAGACATCGAGAAACACAGCACAGGCGTGGCCTCCGTGCTCAACCTGTGTGAGGTCCTGCTGCATGACTGTGACGCCTGTGCCACAGACGCAGAGTGTGACTCCATCCAGCAGGCGACGCGAAACCTGGACCGGCGGTGGAGGAACATCTGTGCCATGTCCATGGAAAGAAGGCTCAAGTAAGGGGCACAGCTCAAAGAACTGGGAAAGAGGAAGGACCCAAAAGAGGGGCAAAACAAAACAAAACCCGGACTATCCCATTTACCATTTCCTTTTAGTTGCAGGGTCTAAAAGGAGCACTGGTGTCCCAAACTTGCCATCATCTACATTTAGTTGGGAAGATAAGTAGGCATAAAGGTCCTACAATAGTCACCCCACCCCCACCCCACCAACCTTATCCATGGTTTCTCTTCCCATGGTGTCGGTTACGCAGAGTCAAGCAGGACCCAGAAGGAGAGGATCCTCTTGTTGTATGGTGAGAAGGTCCACAGTAGCCCAACACTAGCCACAATGCCTACATCATTTGCATAACTTCATCTATCACGTAGGCATTTTATCATCTCTCATCATCACAAGGGGGGTGAATACAGGGGTGTCTGGGTGGCTTAGTCAGTTAAGTGTCTGCCTTGGGCTCAGGTCATGATCACAGGGTTCTGGGATGGAGCTCTGTGCCCTGTCTTCAAGCTCCCTGCTCAGTGGGGAGTCTGCTTCTCCCTCTCCCTCTGCCCCTCACCCCTACTTATGCCTTATCTCGAATGCTCTCTCTCTCAAATAACTAAAATCTTAAAAAAAAAATAAAAAAGGATGAATGCAGTACAGTAAGATACAAGAGACTACACTCACATAAGTTTTATTATAGTATAATTGTTCTATTTTATTACTGGCTATTGTTGCTAATCTCTTACTGTACCTTATCTATAAATTAAACTTTAACATAAATATGTCTAGGATGAAACGTAGTATATATAGGGGTTCAGTACTACCCACAGCTTCACGCATCGACCAGGAGTCTTGAAACAGATCTCTCACAGATGGGGGGAGGGTACTACTATATATAAATATACTGTATACAAATACAATATACTGTAATGTCTAAAACAGTTATGCCTGACCTTGTAAAAATACAACCCTGCTAGATAAGTCTATTGTTCTAGAACTGGTAGAGTGAAAAGTAATATTCTTTTACTAAAATTGAACTAAGAATACAAAGACCTTATCCTTGTTTAGAAAAACCCTTTGAAATTCAAGGCATAAGCAATAGTGATGGGTTAGAAAATAATCATAATGATTTACAACATACATTCTTTTTTGATTATATGTTTGGAGAACTCTGGAAAGATTAATATTTGTCTTGCTGTGATAGGTTAACTTTGAGGAGGGTAAATTTGATGTCAGAACTTACCTGCATTTTGAGACCTTCGTTTTATTTCAGTGGAACCATGACACGAGTGTGCCCTGCACACCCGGCCTTACCCTTCTGAGCTGCCCGGCACGTAGACAGAACAGTTCATGTTACGTGCTTGTAAGGCACAATTTGACTAATTCCAAATCCAGAACTCCAGGATGTGTATTTAAAAAAACAAAAAACCAAAAGCAAACAAACAAAAAAATCCCCAAACTCACAGCTGTTCCATTTTCACTCAGACAGTTGTCTCTTTCTCAGTGTGCTTGCGTTTGGCGGACGGCACGATGATGGCTTGGCACAACCTCCGCTCGTTTGTGCACTCTTAATCCCACGACAGGCATCAGCGTTCTGGAGCAGAAACAGTCCCAAACAATCAGTGCCTGTTTTTTGTTTTGTTTTGTTTTGTTTTCATTTTCTGTCTCAGAATCGAAGAGACGTGGCGACTGTGGCAGAAGTTTCTGGATGATTATTCTCGTTTTGAAGATTGGCTCAAGATTTCAGAGAGGACAGCTGCCTTCCCCAGCTCTTCCGGGGTGCTCTATACAGTTGCCAAGGAGGAACTAAAGAAATTTGAGGTGACTTATCATTCCAAATATTTGATCCTTATTTTACTATGAGCATATCCAGTTAGTGGTTCGTGTCTCAAGACACAAACTGTTCATCTGCGTGGTATCTGTTCAGACAGTTGGGTGGTGACTTGCGGTGGTCTTTATTACCGCTTGACAGGTAGGCAAAAAAAGGGGGAAAAGAGGTTTTTATGTTAAGAGTCTCAAGAATCACAAACAAAGTCATACTGGCAAGAAATTCTATTACAAATCACAAATCATGATTCATCAAAAAAAGATCTTCGCATTTTTTTTTCATTTCATAGTCCTTTACTATCAGATATCTGAGATGAAAATATGATGTTTCATACTAGGAAAATCTCTCTTCCAAATTTATTTTCTTGATTTTCATTTTATCTAATTAGAGAGCAGGTATATATATATATATATTTTTTTAAATCATTGATACAGTAGAGTTGACTCCAAAATTAAATAAAACACTTTAATCATAAGCCACTTCTAATTAATAATGAAAAGCAGTGCCATTCTTGGGTCCGCAGGACTTTTCCGTTACAGAGACAAAAATAGCAGCAGTATAACCATATTCGCAGAGGATCTGCCCAGTAACTGCCTCTTGCCTGCCTGTGTGATCTTGCGTCCACTCTCCCCATGAGATGATACAGCCCAAGCAGCTGCCCCCCCCGTTTTCACAGAGGACCAGACATCACCTAAAGATCAGCATGTTTTAATTTGAAGTTTGTTTTCCATCAGTTCCCACTGGCAGGTGGATATGTACCCATAGATACCGACGGCAAAGTCCTGATGCACGTACCTTACCAAAAGCATTCTTGGTTACTAATTCTGCCGCAAGCTCCCTGAGAAGCTTAAAAGTTAAATTAAAAATCCAGCCAAATCCAGCCGAATTTATTTTTCCCTTGTAATGTCAGTTTACCTGGCATTTCCTGAGGCCTTTAGAGTAAATATGAAGTTTGGTTTCTGTGCTTGTGGGATTTAAAAATCAGAGTTTTAGATGAGCAGCTATAGGAATCTTAAAAAATAAAAATAAAAAAGCCCCAATACTTATGTAAAATAAATAAGAGTTAGTCGGTGGTCTTATGGGCTTATGCATAATATGGGCTTATGCCATAATTATACCACCAAATTCCAGGAAAATAATTTCGTATCTAAAATGTTTTCCCATAGAAAATTTCTGGTGAAAAGCCACAGTGGTCGTACAGTCAAGTTCAAGTCGTCCTGGTGTGAGCTAGAGCCAGGGAGGCATTCATGTACTCTGTCTCGCCACACTCTGCTTCGTAAAGGTTAAACCTTCTATAATTGGCTTATACTACAAAGCAGATTATGCTTGGTTGTTTTTGATGCTATTTTAGACTCTCAGATTTTATGGCAAAAGTTAGCCATATGGTTAGCTTCTATAATAAATGATTTTATCATTTATCTTTTAATGTTCTTTCTTAAGAGAAAAATAAATTTCATAATAAAAAAATGTTGTTTGAGGACAGTCTTTTCCTGTTCAAATGCATGACAGTTTGGGATGGATCTGTGTACCCCTGTGGGGTGCCTACCGTCACTCCAGTGGGAAAACACATTCTATGAATCCCGGTAATGGCAAAAGCTGAACTTTTCTTATTGCTTTCTTTTCTGGGGAAGTAATTTAAATTGTTTCATAGACTAGGAGGTTAGACTTACTAAGACAAAGTCTCTTAAAGCAGCTCTCAGAAGGAAAGCCATATCAGAGGCACAGATGTGGTAGCAAGTAAACAGTGTATGAATGAAAGGAAGCGGAATTTTGTGATTTAGATGAGTACAGATCACTTGACTGTCCAGTTTTCTGCCCAATGTCAAGATCAATGTCAGTCATAAATCATACACATGAATTTGGAAAAAAAAAAAAACATTTTATTTTGGTCAAATGATTCTTACGGTAGGACTGTGTTACACTGCAGAGAGAAAGAAGAAAGAGTATTCTACTTCAAAAATTCCAAAATGGGGGTGCCTGGGTGGCTCAGTGGGTTAAAGCCTCTGCCTTCGGCTCAGGTCATGATCCCAGAGTCATGATCCCAGAGTCCTGGGATCGAGCCCCGCATCGGGCTCTCAGCTCAGCAGGGAGCCTGCTTCCCTTCCTCTCTCTGCCTGCCTCTCTGCCTACCTGTGATCTCTGTCTATCAAATAAATAAATAAAATCTTTAAAAAAAAATTCCAAAATGTACATAGGGTAACCTTAAAAATAAATAGACACAAGTGGATTGGACTATGTTTTAATCATTTAAAAACTAACTTTTCATCATTAAAAGTGATGGTGTAGTTATGAAATTTGCCCAAGATATGTGAACTGGGCCAGGAAAGGAGTACAATTGTTAGCACATGGTAGAAATAAGTGATTGTAAAAGAAAATTAAATAAATAAGTAAATAAGTAGACACTACCATGTAAGCTGGTACATATCAGCTCTAAAATGTTCTTAAAAAACTGAGTAATTCATGGGAATGACAAAAAAGAAACAGAGCATGTTCCAAATTTTCCTCTATTTAAGGTTCCTTGTGTTTTACTCAACTGATTTTCTTAAAAGCTAATAAAAACTTGCCTTCAGACATCTTCTGCAAAAAGTGGGCTTAATTATTTTAACGGACATCAGAATTAAAGATGTGTCTGGGTTTTTAGGAGGTTACATCTTTCACAGATGGAGCATTCTTTTGCGGATATCTTTTCTCTGTGTTGACATCAGAGATTTCTGAACCTTTCAGACGCACATTTCAGCACACATAGATATCTGGGTAATCCGTTTTTTTCACATGAGAATTTTTTCCGGAATGTTCAGTATTTTAAAAGCTGTAACATAGGAACATGTATACATCATACATATATATGTGTTTGTATATATACGTATATTGTTTTTCCTATTTACCAATTTCTTTCGTATTTTTGTTCGCTCTACGCCCTGTCCTTAAGCCACACTGATCCTGTTATTCTGCTTTAATAAGGGGAAATAAAGTCTCTTTAGAAATTGTCCTTTCCCTCTCACTGCAGGATGAGGCCGGGTGCCCTTGCTGAGAGCCCTTCACTGACCCCCTCACTGACATGCTTCTCTGCGGTCCTAGGCTTTCCAGCGACAGGTGCACGAGAGCCTGACCCAGCTGGAGCTGATCAACAAGCAGTACCGTCGCCTGGCCAGAGAGAACCGCACCGATTCCTCCTGCAGCCTAAAGCAGATGGTTCACGAAGGCAACCAGCGATGGGACAACCTGCAAAAACGTGTCACCTCCATCTTGCGCAGACTCAAGGTCTTTATCATGCCTCCCCTGTCGCTTAGAGACCCAGAGGGCCATTCGAACATATTAAGACGTAATCTCAGTGATTCTGTAAGGTTGGGATGGTGAGAGTGGTTTGTATGGTAGTTTGTATGGTGAAGGATTACAGGGTTCTCATTGCTCGTTGAGAAGGTGACTTTCCAGAAGAACATCGCAGTTGGCAGTGTCATCTCCATATGCACGACGTGGACTTCAGTTTTTTATCATTTTCTTTTCACGTCCAGCATTTCATTGGCCAGCGTGAGGAGTTTGAGACCGCGCGGGACAGCATTCTGGTGTGGCTGACGGAGATGGATCTACAGCTCACGAATATCGAGCATTTTTCGGAGTGTGACGTTCAAGCTAAAATAAAGCAACTCAAGGTAAGATAGTAGAGATTTTTCAAATTAGGAAGAAGATGCGAAGAGGAAGGGATTTATAGATCCTTTTGTAAAGAACATAGTAAAGAACTCTTTTTTTTTTTTACTTTTTTAAAAATTTTTATTTTTTGCAATAGTTTTATTTATATAAACTATTTTTGTTTTAATATTTCAACTGGATATATTTAATGTGAAGTATACATTATTAATTCTTCTCCACTAATATTAGCTCGCCTATACTGCTGTACAAGATATAATACAAATATTCTAAATTACAATGTATTAATACACTAATACATTAATTTTGAGTTTTATAAGCAAGTGTTTGTTGCCTGATAGAGAACACTTTTTTCCTTGCTTTCACAAAGTACCCAATAGGTTTCTGAATTTTTTAAAGTTTATAATAATGTTATGGGATAGGAAATATTTCTGTTATCGATCTGTTATACAATAAAAGCCACAGAGAGGTTAATTTGTTTGATCAAAGTCACAGAGCTAAAACTTCTTCAGTAACTGTATGAGTGCATTTCCAAGTTCAATTATTCCATTATTCCACTCTTCATTTATTTCAATAAGTTTTACTTTGCAAAAATACAGTATGCTGATGGAATCATATCAAATCCATGGATTTGTAATTTTAAAATTATTACAAGCTTGTGAATGACTGCAGGGAATTCATCTGATGAATATTATGGAACTATTTATGTATTAGACACTTTTATACTTTGTAAGTTTGAAAAATAAAATATAAGGCTACCTGGCTATTACTTTTTCCAGGAGAAAATCTCATCTAAATCATTTGTTCAATAGAATCTGCACATACAATTTCCCAATTTTCTGTATTTTATTAAATTGAACTAGTTGGAAATTAAAATTTTGAATTATTACAAAAAAAACCTAGGATTTTCTATTACAAAAAAACCCCCAGTCATTTAAAGTAATAAATAATCAAGTAATTTAATGGAAAGGGCGATTATGAAAAATAATTTTTTTCATTTTAACATTCCAGCTGCCACTAAAATTATTAAGCTAAAATAGTTGAGTTTTATTTTAATTAGGTTAAGGATTTGTTTATAATTATGTTTGATTATAACATAAATATTCTTAGCAGGCCTATTTCATATGAATTAAACTCTAATTGGCTTCAAGTCGTTTTCAAAAGAATCTGAATTAGTTGATGCTGATCAATGTGTATATATTCTTTTTTTATATACTTTTTAAAAATTTAATTTAATTCTTTTGTGCATGTTCCAAACTTCACTGTCTATGCCCCACACCCAGTGCTCCATGCCGTACATGTCCTCCTTCATACCCGACACCAGGCTCGCCCAACTCTTGAAAAAAATTAGTTCTTGATTGAAAAAAAATTCAGAAAATACAAAATATATTAAAAATGAAATAAAGAACATTACCCAGAAATAACTACCATTAGTCTATATAGTTTTAGTTATTAACTTCATTGCCAGGGTATTAGGAATCTTTTTTTGGGGGGTGTTGTTTTTGTTTTCATTTTCCTGCTTTGTTTGTAACACCTTCAAATAGTTTGACCTCCACGTTCCAACTTGTTCGTGTTAGGGTTTCATTCCACATATTCTCCATCCTTAGATGCCAAGTTAATTTTTAAATATATTTGATATGTTTCACCCACAGTTCAAACACAGTGGCTAATTAAAAATTTAAATAGGAGTGATACGCGTTAGATATGAGGAGTCCCTGGAAAGGAGAGTGTTTTAACAACCTCAGTATCACGCAAGGATAAATACTCAGGATGAAAAAAATCATAGATTCTCAGAGATTTTCAGGATGAAAAACAAAATGGTAAAATAACAAACCGTGAGAGTGTACCCGACCCCACCCCCACTGACTCTTGGGAGTCTGAGTCCTTTGGCAGACAAATGGGAAACAAACAGGAAATTTCTAACAAGTGGTAGCTGAATCTTTTCTTTTTAGACTCTGGCGAAGTCGCAGAACTCCCTACCGTGTTCCCTTCCCCCCAGCAGCCTTTTCATTCATGAATAATTGCAACTGTCCCAGAGTTTATTCTTTTTTTTTTTTTTTAAAGATTTTATTTATTTATTTGACAGAGAGAGATCACAAGTAGGCAGAGAGGCAGGCAGAGAGAGAGGAGGAAGCAGGCTCCCTGCTGAGCAGAGAGCCCGATGCGGGACTCAATCCCAGGACCCTGAGATCATGACCTGAGCCGAAGGCAGCAGCTTAACCCACTGAGCCACCCAGGCGCCCCCCAGAGTTTATTCTTGTATTGAATTAAAATTTACCCCCGAAATCTGACGCCACCAGCTTACCTCTTTTCAACTTTATAGAATGAGTCTAAATAATCCCCCAGAATTCGCTGTTTTTCACAACTTCATAATCTTTCCTGATTATGTCCTGAACCAATAAAAGAATCATCTGAGAAGAATTTGTGGCACTATCATTTGAATGGTTTCTCTTAGTCATATTTGACATATGATCAGAAAATCTAAAATTAAAGTATTTAATTAAGTCTCTAAAATAAATTTATTTCGGTGGCACTCTATTGCTTGCCATGGCTTTTCATTAGGGATAACCAGTGCTATCAACTTTATGATGGGTTTAAATGTTTTTTCCTGTGATTCTTTACCCACACTGTCTGTGGCAGTAAATTTCATTAGCCAAAGGCGCCTTTCTGGTCATGGAATTCTGACGATTCTATTTCTGAGTCCTATTCTGATTTAAAATTTTTGTGTTTGACTTCAGAAAGTAATAGCTTCTTGGCTTGTCACTGTATATGGTAAATTCAATATCCCCTGCATGGTTTTTCTAAATATATATCTTATAATTATTTATGTCACTGTGAACAATAAAAAAAAAAAATTACACGAGATTTGTGTTCCCTAGGCCTTTCAGCAGGAAATTTCACTGAACCACAATAAGATCGAGCAGATAATTGCCCAAGGAGAGCAGCTCATAGAGAAGAGCGAGCCGTTGGATGCCGCAGTCATTGAGGAGGAGCTGGACGAACTCCGACGTTATTGTCAGGAGGTCTTCGGGCGCGTGGAGAGATACCATAAGAAACTGATTCGCCTACCTGTATGTGATCTGTTTTTTGTTTGTTTTTGTTTGTTTGTTTTTCATTTTCACTAAGTCTAAAGAGAAGTAGTTGCATGGGGTTAGTTAGCACTGGACAGTGGCCAAAATCCCAGAGTCAGGAGCTCTGAGCTCTGAGCTCTGACACATGTTGGCTACGTAACCTTGGGCAAGTTACTCCCCATCTCTTGCCTTGGTGTCCTCAAATGTGACAGTGGTTTAACACTACCTGGTAGACAGGATTGCTTTGGGTATGAAACAAGTTAATACATAGGTAAAACCTTAAGGAGTACTCGGCTCACATCGTCTGTGGAAGATAAAGATGCTTCTAGAAGAAATAGGGAGACGAAAGTGAGAAATGGAAACAGTTGCTCACTTTATGAAGTTGTTTAGTTAATTTTTTTTTCATCCCCTTTCCTAACTGCTACCATAACCACACCACAAAATGTTATTAGAATATCTAGAATATTCTGTGATAAAAAAAATATTTTGCATCTGGGATATAAGGTAAAAAAAGGACCAGGTAAAGTTTTTATTAGCAATTTCCTTTTGTTTGTGAAATGTGCCATTGTGTAACTGTTGTGTTGCAGGCATGCTACTAGGCTGCCTTTATTTACATTATCTTATTTAATCTTAATTATTTGAAGTATGTTTTAATATTATTTCCATTTCAACAGGGATTAAAAACTGGAGCTTTGGTAGGTTAATTTATAAGACATTTCTAAAAGTGATCGGAGGATTCTTACTTATTTGCTGATAGAAAGTTATAAATTAGCCCCCTGAGGTAAGAATATGGCCCAGATGAGCTCGAACACTGAGACTGGGTAAAAGGCAGAACAGGAAGTGGTAAGGGCATCACCTGACCGCTGCGGTAATGGAGTTGGCTTGACTACATTTCTAGCTCCCAGATGATGAGCATGACCTCTCTGACCGGGAGCTGGAGCTGGATGACTCCGCAGCTCTCTCCGACCTCCACTGGCGTGACACCTCTGTGGACGGCGTGCTTTCCCCCCAGCCTTCCTCCAACCCCTCCCTCTCACTCGCCCAGCCCCTGCGGAGCGAGCGGTCGGGACGAGACACCCCTGCCAGTGTGGACTCCATCCCCCTGGAGTGGGACCATGACTATGATCTCAGTCGTGACCTGGAGTCTGCTGTGTCCAGAACGCTGCCCTCTGAGGACGAAGAGGGTCAGGATGATAAGGATTTCTACCTCAGGGGAGCTGTTGGCTTATCAGGTAAGAAAGAGCTCTTCCAATAGGCCAGCTTGAAAGAAAATAAAAGGGACTGCATATTGTATTTGAAATGTGTAAACGAAGCACAATCCTCTTCTTCCTTTCTCCATGAGAGTAAATTGCACATCATAGAATAATCGGGTATTAATGTGATTACCAGAGACAAAAACTGGCATGGCCATTGGTTTATCCCAAATACACTTACATTCTTACTGTGTGACAAGCACTGTGTATGTATTAAGGATACATGGTTCCTTTCGTTCTCAAAGAGCTTACAGTCTAGTGTGAAACACAGACAGATAAGTAACACCTATGTGCAGTGTTGGTGCTCAGACAGTATCGGACACAGACAGGGTGGCACAGAGACACTGCCAAGCAGTGACCAGCCAGAGCTTTGAGGAAAGGCTTTAGGGAAAAAAAGACTCTTGAGCTGAGACTCCGAGCTCACAGCAGTGGGTCAGATAGACACAGCGAAGTTCAGAGGCGGAGAGGAGAGGGTGCCCACCTAGCTTTATGATCAACCACAGAGCTTTGGTCGCGCAAAATGTGTCTGGAATGACAAGGCTGTAGCCTGCAAGACACAGCAAACAAAGAGGAGGTGGAAAGGCCAAACGAAGACCTGGTCGGACAGCAGCCTACTTGCCGTGGAAGAGGATTCTCTCCCGAAGACGCTGGAGCGCCATCGCAGATCTCTAAGGAGGACGTGACATGACCAGACATGACCAGATACCTACTTCCACCGAACCCGTCTCCGTACCGTAGGGAAGGGATGGCATGGGGGAAGGACTCTGGTGGAAACATTTTATGATCAAGGACAGAGAGGCCATGGTGTCCTGAACGAAGGAACAACGCTGGGGATGGAGAGAATGCAAGAGAACTGACAAATCCTGACAAGTCTCTTCCTTCCGTCATAGTGGATTCAACTGGGATTGAGGCACCTTTCGGACTTGGGTATCTTGGGGAAAGGTGCAGGTTGCCCGGGGCCCTGAGGACCTCAAGAGGGAGAGAAGGTTGTGGGTGCCTGTGGGCCGGGGGCAGGGCAGCGAGAAAAGGGTGCTGATTCGGTTGTGCACACCCTGAATTTGAGACAGAGTAGAATAGACCAAAGAAATACCCAGCAATAGATGCATGGTCTGGAATTCCAGAACCGGAAATGCGGATTAGGTGACAATCCACGTACACATGGTAATTGTCCCCGAGGGCAGGGAGGAAATCACCCAGGAAAAATGTATAAAGCAAAACAAGAAAGACAAAACCCCAGGAAGCACATGTAGTGAAGGGGAGGGCCGAGAAAGAGGAACATTATAAAGAAAATGAGTAAAAATAGAACAATCAGAGGCAAATCCACGGCACTTATGAATGTGTCTCACACGGTCTCCAAAAGGCTGTATCTGCTGTCTCTGGTGGTTCACATTTGGATTCCCCAGGGTAGATCACTGTCTAAAAAGAAAATGATTTCCCTCATTTCTGTTTGGTTTTTACAGTAGCACCTAATGAGCGTTTCTTGTCTAGAGCAGAGCTCTCCAGTATACAGCCGTCAGCCACACGTGACTGAACGTACTGAGCCCTGAACTGTGACCACACAAAATGGAGATTTGCTGTGTCAAATGTACTTATGTTTTACAAGTTTCAAAGCCTCAGCACAAAGAAAGAATGGAAAATAATAATAATATTTATGGTAGTTACACATCATAATTCAGATATATTGGGTTAGCAAAGTAAAGCACCGAAATTACGTTCATCTGTTTCTTGTTACTTTTTTAAGATTTTTTTTTTTTTTTTTTTTTATTTATTTGACAGAGAGAGATCACAAGCAGGCAGAGAGGCAGGCAGAGAGAGAGGAGGAAGCAGGCTCCCCACTGAGCAGAGAGCCCGATGTGGGCCTCGATCCCAGGACCCTGAGATCATGACCTTTTAAATGTGGCTCTTAGAACCTTTAAAATGACACGTGGCTCACTGTATTTCTACGAGACGGCGCTGCTCTAGAGTCCGTCTGGATTGAAATCTCAGTTCCGCCAATTACTACCTGTTGATACTGGGAGAGGTCGTTGAATTCCTCTGGATCTCCACTTTCTCGGCAATAAAATGGGAATAAGACCTCCCTGAACCCTACAGGGTTTCTTCAAAGATAAACGCGTGCTTAGAACAGTGCTTGGCTCCAGAAAGCACCCTCGGTGGGAGCTCTGACGATTTTATTTTAGGAAACCTTCGGTGCGTGTGTTCACACTCCTCTGCATATTCAAGAGCTGTCTGTCTAGAGTGACTAACTTCCTTTTTTTCCCTAGGAAGGTTATTTCCCGCCACAAGGAATCTAGCTGTCAACTTAGACTGTGCTCTTTTTGCAGATGTAATGATCCCCGAAAGTCCTGAGGCCTATGTAAAACTCACAGAAAGTGCAATCAGAAATACCTCTGGTAGGCACCAAAAGCCAAAGCGAGCCCCCCTTCCTCACCCGTAACAAGCCTCCTCTCCGAGCACACCTGCTGCCCCTCTCGCAGCTCTGTGGCACCCGCATGTTAAGGAACCACCACCTCCTCTCACTGCTGCAGTAGAAACAAAGAAACAAAACCTAAAACTATTCTGTTGATCAACACCAAGAATTAAGATTTTAGTAATCAAGTTGCAGTGAAATAACTTCTCAACTTGTTAAATGGGAATGAGTGCCATTAGGTACAGACCTCTGCTGCCCACGCACAGCAGAAAGTACTTGATGGAAGCACTAGTGTTCAGCATCTGTGCCCCGGTGCCCTGCTTCAGGGTAGCCACGCTGCCTTCATAACTTCCGGGGCTCAGGGCTCCCGCCCCACGCCCCCCAAGCCTGCACATGTGACCTCAGGCCCCCCATTCATTCTCCTCATCTCAAGGGCCACATACAAAACGAGGGGTGAGACCAGATGTGTGGCTCTAAAAAAAAATTCTAATCGACCTTAATAAGTCATACTGCATAAAATAAAGAAAGGAGAATCGAACCAATTTTGTTTCAGGTTACACTAGATTAACTACAGTTCAGCATAGTTGAGCAGTTTGGGGGCAGGTGGAGAGAATAGGGTTCAACCACAGCGATGAATACTGAATTGCAAAGGTGTTAGTTTACACTTAGTCTTTGAAGCAAAGTCGTGTTAGCGAAACAGTGACTTTCTGAGTAACCCCAGGGAGAGACCTCATCCAGGTGTATTTGGAAGCCTTTAAAAAAATAATTCATAAAGCTTACTAATACATGCTCTGCTCTCACCCTGTGTCAGCTTCACTCTGACCACCAATGTTCTTGCTCAGTTCGTTCAGAAATCCTAGCACACGCACATTTTGCACACACACACCTCACGCCTGGAAAGGCGATGAGCCGAGAGTTCTGGGCTCTGACTAAAAGCATGCTTTAAGGCAAATGCTGAAATCTTGGCTTTCTCCTGGTTTGGGTTTGGGTTTTAAACAAAAGCCAGCCCTTGGTCATTTGGCATGTCCACCCATACGTAACCCAAGCCAGTCTTAAGTGAATGACGCAGCCACGGGTGACTGTCTTCCACCGAGCACGCAGTATTCTGTTGAGATGCAGAAAGAAAACAGAGGATTGTGCCTTTTTCTGCTTGATAAGTGCCTGCAGAGGGAGTATGAGACATAACTGCCTCTTGGTTTGGGGGAGCAGAAGGCACCATGTTAGCCTTCTGGAGAGGTCCTCTACAGCTTAGAGCATGTAGATTCTCAGGGAATCTGCTGGAAGCAGACAGGACACCCAGGCTGTTAGAGCCCGCTGCAGAACCTCTTTGCAGTATCGGGCCTGGAAGCCAACCACATTCAATGATCGGTCTGGTCTTTGAACATCTAACTCACCAGCATGGTAGTACTAAATTTGCTTTGTAATGATGCACACATACACCATTCCTGTATCGCCTTAGCCGAAGTAATTTCTCTAACTGCTGCTTGACTGTCAAGCGTGTTAAAGGTTCTTGTGGTTAACACCGCAGGAGCTCCCAGTGCCTTAGAGTCACAGATCCGACAACTGGACAGAGCCTTGGATGAGAGCCGTTTTCAGATGCAGCAAACTGAAAATATTATCCGCAGCAAAACTCCCACAGGACCAGAGCTAGACTCCACCTACAGGGGCTACGTGAGTATCCTGAGCCTTGTCATTCCCGCATGTACCTGGGAATCATAGCTGTGTGACAGAGAACAGTCTGTCTGCGGCACACGGCTTTCTGAGCTATCGAAGCACCACACCGTCCTTGAACTCACACAGTTGGGTGTAGAAAACAAAGCCACACTAGCAGGTTACCTTTTGAGTAAAACTGGCCGGTGCTCAGATGCACTGACCTACTGCAGTGACCAGCCTGTTCCTTTACATGGAGACCTGAGTGAGCCCCATTTGATTGAAAGCAACAAAATGCTTTGGCTCCCAAAAGTGATTGGCTTTTTTCCAAGTTCACCTAATAATTTTGGGGCTGAGGTTATCCTTGGAACAACAGATTTAGCTGATAGATTACTAACATGAAATATACATACACACACACACACACGTGTATACATACACATATTTTTTTTCTGGGGTTTATTGGTTCACTTACTGGATTTAGGAATATTTTTATCCTCTGTTATATGTGCTTCTTCTGGAGAAAATAAATAGGACTAACAAGAAGGATTTGGGGGGAAAATGGCAAAAGATTGTACCTCTTACTAACTTCTGTTTTCGAAGTTCCTACCTAGTAAAGTATATACTAAGTTTATTTGCTCCGCTCAAGTTACTGATCAAATAATTTTTCCTGGAGAGCTACCCATTTTCCTACACATGCTTAAGCAAGAGAATGGACATTGGGGAGGGTCTGTGCTATGGTGACTGCTGTGAAATGTCTAAGACTGATGATTCACAGACCTGTACCCCTGGGACAAATAACACATATGTTAATAAAAATAAAGAAGTAAATAAATCTCTTCCATGGCTCATACTTTCTTTTCACACCCAAAAGACTGCCTAGTAAAAGGAAAGAAAAATTAATTTCCCTAAATCTAATAACTCCATTGTACTGCTTTTTGAAAGCAGGGAAGGTTTAATTGTGAGGAATTAATGCAGACATTAATATCCTCACAATTACAGAAGATTAATCAATCATGAGTTTATTTCCTGTCCAGCTGGGCCAACTTCTGTTATAGTGAAACTTCTTTTTTAAAAAATATGATAAGATTCCCAGCACTATTTATTGAAGAGATTGTCTTTTTTCCACTGGATATTTTTTCCTGCTTTGTGGGAGATTATTTGCCCATAGAGTTGAGGGTCCATATCTGGGCTCTCTACTCTGTTCCACTGGTCTGTGTGTCTGTTTTTGTGCCGGTAGCATGCTGACTTGGTGATCACAGTTTTGTAGTAAAGCTCGAAATCAGGCAACATGATGCCACCAGCTTTGTTTTTCTTTTTCAACATTTCCTTAGCAATTCGGGGTCTTTTCTGGTTCCATACAAATTTTAGGATTGTTTGTTCCAGTAATTTGAAAAATGCCAGTGGAATTTTGATCAGGATGGCATTGAAAGTATAGATGGCTCTAGGCATTTTAACAACGTTTGTTCTTCCGATCCATGAGCATGGAATGTTTTTCCATCTTTTTGTGTCTTCTTCAATTTCTGTCATGAGTGTTCTGTAGTTCCTCGAGCACAGATCCTTTACCTCTTTGGTTAGGTTTATTCCCAGGTATCTATGGTTCTTGGTGCTATAGTAAATGGTATCAATTCTCTAATTTCCCTTTCTGTAGTTTTATTGGTAGTGTCTAAGGAAACAACTGATTTCTGTGCACCGATTTTGGATCCTACCACATAACTGAATTGCTGCATGAGCTCTAGTAATTTGGTGGGGCATAAACAATGAATCTTGGAACACTGAAAAAATAAAATAAAATTTAAAATAAATAAATACATACAGACATAGAAATATTTGAACCATTGAAAAAATATATGGTAAAGTTTCATGGTGACCATGCTGACATCACTGAGATTGTACTCAGTCTCAGTCAAATATAGTCAAATTTCATAGCAGTGTGATTTGTTAAAGGCTTTGACACAGAACTTTATGGTTAGTAGAGCAGGAGTTCTTTGAATGCTGTACATGATACTAAACTTGGAAGATTTTCCTTTGATGTTAGAATTTATTCCCTTAACACCTATTAAACTTCTCTTAAATTTTCTTGTGAAATAGCTGGCTTTAATAGTACTTTCTGCTTCTAAGTATTTTAATTATTTAATGCAAAAAAATGTTCCTTTGGGATTTGTGGTGATATTATTGTTCCCACATTTCAATTTAGGGAAGAAGAAGCAACTTGCCAAGAATTATATATTATATTGCCAGCTGAAGGCTCTGAGTTTTAAATCCCAGATTGCTTTTTAGTCTGTTTTGTCTCAGAGACGTAAAAGAAATTTTGAGAGATTCTCATGCAAAACCTATTATGTGATGTGTATCTTCAAGGCATGGCCCTGCGTGTGTATGAATGTGACCTATGTTGCAGAAACATATTTTTTTAAATTAACATGTAATGTATTATTTGTCCCAGGGGTACAGGTCTGTGAATCATCAGGCTTACACATTACACAGCACTCACCACAGCACAGACCCTCCCCAGTGTCCGTAACCCAACCACCCTCTCCCTAACCCCCCCAACCCTCAGTTTGTTTCCTGAGATTAAGAGTCTCTTACAGTTTGTCTCTCTCCCAATCTCATCTTATTTCATTTTGAACTTGATTTTTTTGTTTTGTTTTGTTTTTAGCAGATTTTTTCCCCACAGAGCAGTAGAACACAGCCACTGTCCTTTTTAAGGAACTAGAAAGATATTTCCCCCCAGAAGCTCTTGCCCTTATGAAAATCTGAGAATTCTGAGCGGGGGGCCCGTTTTCTGTGTCTCTACAGATGAAGCTGCTGAGTGAGTGCAGCGGCAGTATCGACTCCGTGAGGAGACTAGAACACCAACTGAAGGAGGAAGAACAGAATTTCCCCGGCTTCGTTAACCTGAATACTACGGAAACCCAAACGGCTGGTGAGTGAGTGGAGCTCAGTCCAGGAAAGAGGGAAGTAGAAGATCCTGAAATACCTTGCTGCCCCTGTGTGACCCTGTGTGGCGCATCTCACTTTACACGAGTCTCCCCTGAGAGCTTCTCTCCATGTTCCATTGATCTCCTGGCAGAAGGGGTGGGGGGCAGCACCACCGTGTTCTCTTCTGCGACCCATTTATTTTAATGCATTCTCTGAAACATCTCTTGTCTGGCATTTTATTTTATTTTATTTTATTTTTAAAGCTTTATTGAGGAAGAGAGAGAGCGTGGGTGGGGGAAGGGGGAGAGGAAGAGGAAGAGAGAATCCCAAGCGGACTGCACACTGAGCGCAGAGCCCGAGACGGATCTCGATCTCAGAACCCTGAGATCATGACCTGAGCTGAAATCAAGAGTCAGCGTTTAACTGACTGAGCCACCCAGACTCCCCTCGTCTGGCATTTTATTTGTGTGCTTTCTGAGTTCTGTTAACCAACTGAATATTATCTTCAGGCACATTCCTGCTTATTATTTCATACAGGTCTTTATGGGATCAAATCCTATGTAGTTGTTTTTCTACCCCATTATCATTAAAAATGCAGGTAGGATAAACACAGCCATTATGCTGTTTTGTTTTGTTTTGTTTTGTTTTGTTTTGTTCTTACAGCTGACAGCAACAGACGTGCCCGTTAGAATTACTTTTCCTCACATCTTCTCCAACATTTGTTATGTCTTGCCTTGTCAATTTTTGCTGTTCTAACTGGGGTAAGGTGTTGGTGGGAAGGCAAGCTGAGGCAGCCACTTTGGGAAACAGTGTGGAGGTCCCTCAAAAAGTTAAAAACAGAGATACTCTGTGACCCAGCAATTGCACTACTGGGTGTTTACCCCAAAGAATACAGATGCCTGAAAAGGAGGGCCATCTGTACCCCAGTGTTCATAGCAGCAATGGCTGCAATAGCCAAACTGTGGACGAGCGGAGGTGCCCTTCAACAGATGAATGGATGAAGAAGATGTGGTGCATATACACAATGGAATATTACTCGGCCATCAGAAAGGATGAATACCCACCATTTGGATGGACATAGATGGAACTGGAGGGGCTTATGTTAGATGAAATAAGTCAAGCAGAGGGGCGCCTGGGTGCCTCAGTGGGTTATGCCTCTGCCTTCGGCTCAGGTCATGATCTCAGGGTCCTGGGATCCAGCCCCACATCGGGCTCCCTGCTCAGCAGGAAGCCTGCTTCCCCACCTCTCTCTCTGCCTGCCTTTCTGCCTACTTGTGATCTCTGTCTATCAAATAAATAAATTAAATCTTAAAAAAAGAAAGTCAAGCAGAGAAAGACAGTTATCATGTGGTTTCACTTACACGTGGAACGTAAGGAGTGGCATGGAGGACATTCGGAGAAGGAAGCGAACAACGAAGGGGGGATATCAGAGGGGGAGACGAACCATGAGAGACTGTGGACTCCAGGAAACAAACCGAGGGTTTCAGAGGGGCGGGGAGTCCGTGGATGGGCTGGCTCAGGGATGGGCATTAACAAGGGTGCGTAGTGCATGGAGAACTGGGTCTTATACACAGTGAATCATGGAACACTATAAAAAAAGGAAAAGAATTAGGTTTTTTTTAGAGATTTTTTTTTTTTAAATTTATTTGACAGAGACACAGCAAGAGAGGGAACGCGAGCTAGGTGAGTGGGAGTGAGAGAAGCAGGCTCCCTGCTGAGCAGAGAGCCCGATGCAGGGCTGGATCCCAGGACCTTGGGATCATGAGCTGAGCAGAAGACAGCCGCTTAACAGCTGAGCCTCCCAGGCGCTCAGATGACTTTTCTTTTTGTTGTTACTTATCAGTCGCTACCCATGTATGTTTAAGGCATTTCTCAGACATCCTGTGCAGAGAACTGCAGCTCACTAACCTGTGTGTGTGTCGGGTCCCGCCAGGTGTGATCGACCGGTGGGAGCTCATCCAGGCCCAGGCCCTGAGCAAGGAGCTGAGAATGAAACAGAGTCTCCAGAAGTGGCAGCAGTTCCAGGCGGACCTGCACAGCGTCTGGACGTGGCTGGGGGAGGCGGAGCAGGAGCTGGAGCAGCTGCGGCGCCTGGAGCTCAGCACCGACATCCAGGCTATCGAGCTCCAAATCAAAAAGCTCAAGGTAGCTGCCCTCAGTGTGACGTGCACTGCCTACTCCCATGAAACCACTTGCTGTAGCTGATCTGTTGTCACCCAGCCACAGGGAAGCTGTGGACAGAGACAGACACAAATGCCCTCCTCTCCCGCAACTGTCGCAAACCAGTCCTTACAGAGCAAACTGGGAAGGGCAAAAAATGGACCATGTCGTAGAACCAACCCCCACGTAAATAAACAATCACGTATGATTTCATGACTTGGTTCTTTAGGAATGACTAATCGTAAAAGTTCATGAAACACCCAGGAACTTCTGGGACCTGGTTAGCTTCTTTTAAAGGAAATGCAGAAATGACCAGGTTCCTGCAAGTCCGTATCTAGAGCTGGAGAGGTTTCCTCTCCAAGACTGCATCTTTGTGACTTTGTGGAGACGTAGTAAAATTGTGGGACACTCTGGAGGTAGCAGAACATCTGAAATCGATTATAACAGTCACAGAAGCAATTTTCAGTGTAATGAATACAGCAAAACAAAACTGTGGAGTGATCAGGGCTAGAGCACCTGGCATGGGCACTTGAGTTTGACCTGGATGGCTGTCCGTCCACACAGCATCATGTCCTTAAGCTCCATCTCCGGGTCTTAACTCTCCTCCTTAGCACAGTTCTTGAAGTGCATTACTATGCGGAGACTTTGGGAAGCATACTCTGGACTGAGAGCCCAGTTTGTTTTTAATAGCTCCTTCGGTCTTCTCTTTTCGTTTGGAGAACCTCGAGATACACTCTTCCTCAGAATGGAACTACCTAGGCTCTCCAGGCTCAAGGGTCAAGTGTGCTGCTTTTGTGTCTCTCAGGTTTCATGTGTGTCATTTATTTTGGAGTGATGTTTTGGTGGCTTGTTTTAAATTTCCAGAGAAAGGAGTCTTCCCCACTGTGGCTCTGATTTCTTCTTATAGAACTAGCCTCTGCACTAGCCCCATCGATTTCTGGTCGAAGCATCAGATGGGAGATGTGATTTATATTATCTGGATTATAAAATACGGTTCTCTCTAGAGTACTTAAATTATTTTAGTTCCTCTCTGGGAAAATGTAAGGCAGTGTGTGTATGATGACAGACTCCTTAAAAAGCTGATAAAACGAATGTCGGCCAGAGTGTGAGACCTACGTGAGATTAGAGTGGGGAAATGAGACCTTGATCGTCAGCCTCTGTGATAAGCAGCAGCCCCCCTCCCCAGGCCTTCCCAGTCCTTCTTGTCTGTTTCCTGAGGATAAGTCTGTGGAATAACCAAGTATCTTTCCACAATATACCTTGATCTTACAATATCTCTGTGGTCAAATCTATATTACGGCATTTTAAGAATCTTCTGGAAAGTAAAAAATTAAGACAAGCTGGCAACATAACAGCAACATTGAGAACTTAGAAGAAAATGTAACATGGGAAGATGTGGTTTGCAGGATCACCGACCTGAAACTAATCTAGGGATGTTTCAACAATACCCAGATACTGAATCATTAATGTGTAATCATGTGCTACGCAAGTTCTTGGGATAGTTCTAGATTTCTGGGAAAGGCATCGTGCAAAAATCAGTTGTCTAGTTTCTTGTGAAACCAAACTGAATTGGTTAGCTGTTGAAATACCCATCCATTCTCTCAGCCATCACAGGAATGTGGCCTGGGACACCAGCAGGACTCTCCCCTTCTGGGCCACTAACTTCTGTGCCTGTCAAGTCCAAACAGCTGGAGGCGGAGGCCTGGGAACCTGCCTACTTTCAAGTTTCCCATTTCATTCTTCTGCACACAACTTGGAGTCCCATTGGTCTAGTGATGAGATTCTTAGGCCAGAACATTTCCTCTTGCCCAGAACTCTTCGAGCCAGATCTGGGTGTGTGTGGTTTTATCGCTGTTGGACTCCCATTCTGTGAGTTGAGTTCATCAGCTCCTTAGTTCATTGCACAGGGTCATCAGCGCTTCCTGCGAAGTTCCTCTTAATTGTGTTTATTTATCCTTTCCCCCCTATAAATGAGTACTTAAATTTCCATTCCTGAAGCCCATGGCAAGCCTTCTTAAATACCGAATGAGTATTCATTCATATATGCATGAAAAATGTGGATTTGTGTGTGTGCGTGTGCCTTTTAAATCACATAAATGCTGTTATATTGCATATACTGTTCTGTTTCTGACTCTTTCACTCTACACCATATTTTAAAGGCCACTCAAGTTGCCCAGTGTACGTCTAATCCATTTCCTTTACCTAAAGTGTGGCCCTCGGTGGTGTGCAACACTGTCTCTTATCTAGCCGTTCAGTTAAGGCCAGTTTTAATGAGTGGATCTTTTAATTTGGGTGAAGCATTCCCTATGATCTTCAACCGTGCTCTAAATGTTTTTATTGTTATTTCCTTTCTTTCGTGGTTCTCCTTTCTCTTTGTAGGAGCTCCAGAAAGCCGTGGACCACCGCAAAGCCATCATCCTCTCCATCAACCTGTGCAGCTCTGAGTTCACCCAGACCGGCAGTGAGAAGAGCCAGGATCTGCAAGACCGCTTGTGCCAGATGAACGGGCGCTGGGACCGGGTGTGCTCGCTGCTGGAGGAGTGGCGGGGCCTGCTCCAGGACGCGCTGATGCAGTGTCAGGTTCGTGGGAGTCAACACATTTCCAGGGTAGCTGAGTCTGGGACTTGATTTATCCAAGGTCACTTCAAGGGATGCCATCATTCCCCAGTGCCAGGATGTGAACAAGATAACTTCGTGCCCAGAGTACTCATTATAGTGGAGAATCTGTACATCGGAACAGGAGTTCGAGCAGCTGGACCCTGTCTTGTATCCAGCTAACTGAACTAGTCCCACAAGTTTATCTCAGCCCCAACCCATTCATTCATTCATTCATTCATTCATTCAACTGATACTTAGCATGTTGGCAGAACATCTCCTGAACACAAAAGTGAGCATTACAAATACTGGCTCATCCATTTTACCATAATTATTTGATGAGTGCCTACTCTCTGATGGAGCAGTCAGGATACAACACAGCCTCTACTTCTGTTGGGGAAGACAAACAGTAAAATGCAAGTATTGCTGGGACGCCTGGGTGGCTCAGTTGGTTAGGCGTCTGTCTTTGGCTCAGGCTATGATCCCAGGGTTCTGGGATCAAGTCAGGCTCCTTCCTCAGGGGGGAGCCTGCTTCTCCCTCTTCCTGCTGCTCCCCCTGCTTATGCTCTCTCTCTCTGTCTCTTTCACACACACACACACACACACACACAAATAAATACATTTTAAAAAAAATACAAGTAATTGCTTAACCAAAATGCTTGCAAGTGTTGATGATAAGATGAGAAAAGCCACTTTGGGATAGAGGTCAGGGAACTTCTAGGAATCTTGGAGCCAACGCTGGAGGGATTTTGCCAGACAGAGCCAATGGGATGTCCCATAAACAGGAAGGGCTTAGTGTCTTTAAGGTCGGAAAAGGGGCCAGTGGGATCAGAATGTCGTCAGAGAGGAGGGAGTGATCAGAAAGATCAGGGAGATGCTTAGCGACCGGATCATGCAGGGCCCTGTAGGTCCGAAGCGGGTGTGGAGGGCATCTGAACACAGTGCAGACCTGCTTCCCGGGTCCGCATGTGCCCCAGGAATACCCTAAAAGCAGGCACACAGGCTCTTGTTTCACCGTGGGCCCCCTCCCTGTCCTGTGCTTAAGAGATTTTCAGTGACTACGTGTTGAATAAATGAATGAACAAATGGATGGATGAAGGGCATGGGGAGCCAGATTAAGGCCTTGCCACATGGGAAGGCTTGAATAGAGGGGAAGAGCCAGGAGCGGAGTTGTTTCCTTCCAAACTGAATGGTAACCCTAGAAATTAAGTACCCGATGCCAGTGTTCCCTTATGTCCAAATTCCCCCTCAAACAGCGAACTAGATGCTCTTGGTGAGAAATGTGAACTCAGATCATTGCCACAGCAATGGTGCCTTTCTCAGAAAGGAGTTGTGCCTCAGACCTTAAATGCAACATTTTTTCACCAGGGGCACCAACTGTAAAGACTAGAAATTGAAGCTGCAAGGGAAAGAAAAAAATATTATTCAAGATGACTTTATACTCCATTTTTTTTTCTCCATAGGATTTCCATGAAATGAGTCATGGTTTGCTTCTTATGCTGGAGAACATCGACAGAAGGAAAAATGAAATTGTCCCTATTGATTCTAACCTGGATGCAGACACACTTCAAGACCATCACAGGCAGCTCTTGGTAAGACTGTGAGCTCTGGTAGCCTGACTCATCACAGCAGTCTCCATTTCATGCACAGAAAAAGAATGTGGGTGACAATATGTGTGTGTGTGTGTGTATTTTTTTTTTTTTACATTTTGCATACGGCTCTCTAACTTCCTCTTTTTTATTTGTTATAGTTTCTGATCTGGGAGAGGCAAACATGCTTATAGGAGACAACGTCTACCAGCTTTAGAATCTGGTTCTTTAGCCATTGCTCAGTTGTAGAAATCTTAGGTGTTCTTCATCTTAATGAGGTTGTTTTTACTAAAGCAGATCTTTGGCAATTACACTTATTTTTAATTTAAACTGTATTTGTTACATCTCTGCATAAAATAAGAGTATATTGGGTGGCTTAAATTTTATTTTTTTCTTTTTTTTTAAGATTTTATTTATTTATTTGACAGAGAGAGATCACAGGTAGGCAGAGAGGGTGGCAGAGAGAGAGAGAGGGAAGCAGGCTCCCCGCCCAGCAGAGACCCCGACGCGGGCCTTGATCCCAGGACTCTGAGATCATGACCTGAGCCGAAGGCAGCGGCTTAACCCACTGAGCCACCCAGGCGCCCCTTAAATTTTATTTTTATGGACATTGAAACTATTATTTAGAAAGAGACCATTAAGACTTCTAAGAAGAAATTAAGTGGGGTCACCTGAGTGGCTCAGTCAGTTAAGTGTCTGCCTTCAGCTCAGGTCATGACCCCAGGGTCCTGGGATGGAGCCCCGCTTTGGGCTCCTTCTTAGTGAGGAGTCTGCGTCTCCCTCTACCCCTGCTCATGCTCCTTCTCTCACTCACACTCTTTCAAATAAATAAATAGAATCTTTAAAAAAAAAAAAAAGAAATTTAGATTTAACAATAACCTTGTCATCATGTTTTGTGAAAATGAAGACAAAAAGGAAAATGTGAAAAGTTATTTTCATTATCTGAGGCGAAGAAAACATGCCAGTTCTCAAGGAGAAAGAAACTTTTTCTAGCACTGAATTCAAAAGGAAATTTGCAGAATCTTGACATAGATTCTTATACAAAGAACTTTAGACAATATAATGTACAGTGTACTTAGGAGATTTGATAGAAGATAAAGCAGTATATTTGAGTTCCATTAGGAGAAAATGATTTGCATTTTGTAGCTTCCTGTGTTTTCAAAATGTCATTTCTCAACATTTAATGCTTACTAACCTAACCAACAGAATTGATAGCTTTTGATTCAGTACCATAAAGGTCTTAGAAACCAAGAGGGAATAGCTATGCAGTGGCATTTTTACTGACTTTTGACCTAAGATAGTAGTTATAAATAATGAATCACTACTATAGCCTTCAAAAAATGTTGAACAAAGATCAGCGTATACTTAGACATACCTGAGTTTTGCTATATTTGTATGTTAATTTTTCTCTTTCTGTATAAAAGAATATCTTATGTTTCTTTTGCTAAGTACTTGATATTTTAAGCACTTTCATGTATAATCACCAATTTGAACCTTTTAATATACTTACTGTGAACCAGGCAGGAAAGAGTATTATCATTTTCTGAAATGACAAAACTTGAGATCAGAAAGGTTCAGGGGACTTATGGACTATTTTTGGCAGAGGCAGGGTTAGAACCCAGACCCCAATTCCCAAATGCCACAGGCTGCTTCATTCTTCCTTATGTGAGCACAGCATTCGGATATTCGGGTTTAATTGCCCGCTAAATTAAACTGAGGTCATTCTGCCTTTTTGGAATTTTCCCCAAATATCAAAAGTTGTTAGTAAAGCATTTCTTATCATGCACGTAGCAAATAAGGCATGAGCTCTTGGAATCCCAGCTCAGAGTGGCCTCACTGCAAGACATGTCTTGCCAACTCCTGGTGAACGCTGAAGGCACAGACTGTTTGGAAGCCAAAGAAAAAGTCCACGTAATTGGAAATCGGCTCAAACTTCTCTTGAAGGAGGTCAGTCGTCACATCAAGGAGCTGGAGAAGCTATTAGACATGTCAAGCAGTCAGCAGGTAAGCTCTAAGCAGACATCATTGTGTGGCATCTCTTAGAGAAAACCAAAGAAGCATCATCTTTATCCATTTTTAGAAGTACTTTGAATATAGTACTTGTCAAAATAAAGTGCCCGCTCTCAATCACTGCTCTCACAAGCCCTGTCTGAAAATTCAAAAAAGGGACTCATAAAATTTTATACTAGGACACTGCTTTTGATTCTATTACATCAAAAAAAAAACCTCTTACAATTGTTACCGCTAACGCTTTACCGTCTCTACTGTGGTATTGTATTTTACCTGTTTATTTACGAATTCACACGTTTTCACATTTTCATTCACATGGCTGTGGTAGATCATAACCAGTCATGGCGTCTGAGTTTTGTATTCAAACACTGGGAGGCATGAGATCTCCTGACATAGACGGCAATTCATTCACAGAGAATGTCTTCTGCTCATTTACTTTTTAGATTTTTTTTTTTTAATCTAGATTTTTAAATCTAGATTTTTAGATTTTTTGCTTAAATCTACTGCATCGTGGCCATATTATTGGTTTTGAGAAATGCGTCTGTAGAGACAGAGGGGCTTGGTGAGACTTCAAACAATCAGTTGCGAAATCTTGTTTTGAGCACACAAACACCCCACCCCGTCATAAGCCTGCAAAGGACCAGTCTCCTCTGAAAATCAGTAGCACCAGACGTACTACAAAAGCAGGCTCCTGGATGACTATATTTTGTTTCTAACTCAAATGAATTGGTCTGTCCCTGGCCCGAGAGACCTGGAGTGTAAAACCAGTCCCTTCTGCTCATTCCCTTCCACTCATCCCCACCTGTGTCATCAAGAAACGAGAAAGCTGTAAGTGACCTAGGAGTAGCAAAACTGTACCTGTGTTTCCCAGCAGGAACAAATTTACAACCAGAAAAGTCCTGATACATTAGAAGAATTAGGTTCTGTTCTTACAGTTGTCTGATTCGATTTTGCCCAAGGAATGGTTTGATTTTACAGAGGATGGGGGGGGGGGCTGGTAAATGCCTTGGGGATGACCAAGCCATCATGGCCTTGGGACATGGAGTCATTGGAGGAATCTGTTTCCTACATAGGATTTGTCTTCCTGGTCTTCGGCTGATGAGCTAGACACTTCGGGATCTGTGAGTCCTACTTCCGGAAGAAGCACCCCAAACAGACAAAGAACGGTAACTTTCCACTGGTCCTTCTCAGTTGGCCCAAGGGAGGGAACCCAGGGACGCGACACTATCTATACCTACCTCAGGGTCCATAGGCTCCCCCTGGGGAGAGCAGGAGTCCCCCTACAGAAGAGGGTTGTCACACAGTAACCCAGCCACGTGGTGTTTCCTCAGCCCTGCGGCATGCCCTCCCCATGTGCACTCAGGAATGGAAAAGAACATTCTGTTTTTCCAAAGAAGGAGGGCTCAAGCTGTGGTTGGTACAGGGAGACAAATTATTTCTCTTGCTCCAAGGGCCATCGACAGCATGGTGTTTCCTTGTGTCTTTGGTGGCTCCTCCCTTCAAACCCCTAGCACCAGAGTTCACCTAAAAACGTAGGTTCCAGGTAAAGGGGCGTCTCAGCCAGGAGCAGACAAAACTGAGAGCGTCTCATGAGACCCGTGAATGTCTGAGACAAGTGGAGGTTCTTTTGAACTCTCAAGCGAAGAAGCTCCTAAAGGTGGTTCTGACAGTTTTGGGCGACTGTGCTGCCCACGCAGAGGCAACAGCTCAAGAGGCCTCAGCCATAGAACCTTCGGGAGGCTGCCTCACTGGCATTCTGTGAGGACGGAAAGACGAATCTGGCCCCTGCTACCCTCTATACTTTGATTTCTCTGTGTAATTAGAAGCTTGTTTTTGTTTTGTTCTTTTTTTGTCCGGCTTTATGATTATATTCATTTTTATTACATCCCATTTTCCTTAGTTTTTAGAAGTATTGATTTTGTTTGTACTATTTTTGTTATAAACACTTAAGTTCTATGCTGATAAATGTTATTATCTTATTTAGGATTGTTTTTTACTACATTCACTAGTTTCCTATAGATCCTAGTTTAAGAATGTGAAGGAATACTGGCTTTTCGAGTCAAATTCTAGCCCTGATTTAACTTGTCGGGTCCTCAGCATTCTACAAAGAAAAATCTCATATTGCCATTGTTATTTTTTATCTGCCGAGAATTTCAATACTGTTTCAGTGTTCTAGAAGACTAAGAAATAATGGGGTGCCAAGCCATATTGACCTTCATAGTTATTGTAAGTGAATCCTTGGCTGGTGTAGTCACCTGTGTTTTAGACCATGAAAAATGGGGGAAAATATACCCACTATAGTGGGAACTCCAAACCCCCACTGTTTCCTCAGTGACCAATGCTAGAGATTTGAATTTGTTTCATTTCTTCCATAAAAGAAAAGCCAGTTTCCTGAATTCATGGGTACTGATCATTTCATTTGATTTATTTTTCCTTTGCCGCACTTTTAGTTTATTTTTTTTTTCAGTAGCTTGTCTTTATTTGCCTGGACTGAACATTCTTCTTTCTTTACCCCTGTTCATTGCAAACAGCCACGAGGCAAATGTAGTCTCTCACAGCCTGGACCCTCTGTCAGCAGTCCACATAGCAGGTACCTTATTCTCCTGGTTTCCACACTGTTCTAGAATTCCAAGAGGATGATGAAAATGGTCCATGATTTAGGTAGGCCTCTATCTGGTCTGCCTCAGGGTAGTTGAGAAATTTCTTGTTTCATCCGCACACCCTTTTTCTAGTAAATTGGAAGAGACTTTTCTAAGTGCAAAGTATAAGTAAAGCCCGGAGTCCGAAATATTTGGATCCCACCAGAATTTCATCTAACTATTCATAGGCCATCTGGTACTTTTTGCCCCATCGTATTCTGTGTGCGTGGAAGGATTCGGTGCCGTGGATGGCACATTTGATTCATGGCAGACTTTCATCATCCTCTTTATTTCTAGATTTTACAATAAGACAGGTAATAGATCAATGAATTATTTTACCACTCACAGAACCCACAAATCTGAATAAAATATACTAACATCCCCAGCTTTTTCTTTTATTTTCATGTTTTATCCAGATTGTGGGTTTTGAATTCTCAAAACGGCAAGTCCTAATTTGGTATTATTTAACATTTATAAGCACCTTCTCTCTTTTGCTTATCCCAAAACTTCTCTTCTGCCAGCACACTCAGTCACTCACCTTCCTGACACTTGGCAAGCTCTTTCACGCTAGAGACGAGGGAAGTCAGCGCCCCTGCCAGGGGGTGCCCCAAGAGCCCACGCACAGCTGCCACTCCGTGCTTCACGCCTGGCTTCCAACAGCCCCTTGTTTCTGCCCTTACTGGTGCTTTGCCTTCTTCGTTGTTGGTGTGATGTCTGTGCTGCTCTGCCCTTTCACTACTCAGTTCGTGTTCCCCGGGTTGACTTTTTAGACATGAAAATACTGTCCCTGGAGCTAATTTTTCGTTCCAAGCCCAAGCAGACTGTTCACGTAGTTTGCCCCTCTGGAAACTTACCATTCCTGAGCTGGAATCTCAAGAGGGGCCAGGAAGTGTAGAGCTGAAAGCGATCCCTGAGTAATAGTTTTCGTTTTCCAGCTGCGCGCTGAAGGGACTGGATGTTTGATTTGGTGATTCCTACTCAGCTGAAGCAATACAGAATGTACTTTGATGTGCTTTTTGGTTTTAAGCCTTGCGCTTTTTTTTTTTCTTTCCCTTTGGTTTGATGACATTTTGTGGGTTTTCTTTTCTTTTTTTTTTTTTTTTGTCTATAATACATCAATAATGAAATATGAATGGAGAAAAACTCACAAGGATTTTTAAAGATAATGATGGAGATCTACAGCTGCTCTGATGTTCTCTTAGTCCCCTGTGAAGAAAAGCCAATCACGTACTAAAGACAAATTATTGTTTTGTCCATCTTGTCCACTATCAATTGCTGATACGCCATGAACAGAGATGGGCAATGTCCCTCTAGCAGTCCTTTTAGGATGCCAGAGATCAGTTCTTTGGTTGACATCAATGATGGTCTTTTACATTACTATGCAACACCAGTAGCAACCACCTTTTGGTTCCTAAATATCACATCAGTCTGTAGCCCCAATTCTTTCAGTCCGTGGGTCTTCTGAAAATGTCCAAGGCATCATCTTCTAGGGCAGCAGGTGCTTCAGTGTGTCTCCTAATGGGGCTTTGCAGCTGGGACAGCCACCCTCTTCCTGTGACATCCACAGGTGCCTTTCAGCTCTGCTCTGCCCAGCGCTATTTATTAACATCTTTCTGAGCACACAGCACAATGTTTACTTTGCTCTGTAGAGGGTCTGGAATACAAATGATCTACACCTGAAGGGCAGATGTCATCAAACCCCTTGGCAGCCAGGTTGTGGTTGAACATTCTTGGACTTCTTAATTTCTTGGCACCTCTGTTTGGGGTGCACCCAACCCCGACAATGGAATGCAGAGTCCGCTGGGAAAGAATTAATTCACTCATTATCCAAGCTGTCATGGTGTTCCTTTACGTTGAGACTTGAGAGTACCTTGTGTTTGATCTTGCACTGGTCCAGCAAGTTTGAAAGCACACACAGTTTAGAATGTTGACCCCACCGATCTGCCATGGAAAATGGTAGACACATATTCTTTCAAAGAGAGGAAAGAGGCTGAGCTGGAAGAAACCGTTTGAAGGAAGGGGGTTCTTACATTGTTTTTGTTGTTTAAGGTCTGGTGTTCACGATACAGTTGTTTACCTGCTGTTTATCATTTCAGGTTGATCTTATAGCTACAGTTCTGTGTCCTCGTATCTAATATTCTAAGCCTACATATAACTCGATGCCAGTATTTACTGTATCCCTACTACATTTACGTTCTGGGCTTACAAAATCACTACCACATGGTCCTTGCCATGTGTCAGAACCTGCAGATTCCCAAATCCATTACAAGGAGCTCCTCAAGACTCCCTGAAAATTATGAACATTTGAAAGACATTCATAGTAATCATTCGTCATTTTTAGATTAAATAGATTTAAGAAGGAATGTTTATGGTGGTCCATCTGCATTTTATTTTTCTTCTTTTGACTTAAAAATCATCTAACGCAATCACCAGTAAGTCTTCCCAACTCTACTGTCGATTATTTAAAGATGACACACGGGAAGATTTTACTCCAGCTCCCAGCAAGGCAAAGGAGAAATTGCTCTATAGTGTGGATACAGTGAAGTGATGACTTCATTCCAAAAGTTAACCACAAATTCTAAAACATATTCTAAATGTTCAAACATGCAAAGTTTCCTCAGACACCTTTTGTCTCTGGCACCTTCTACACAGAGAACTAAGGTGGAAAGAGAAGCAGCAGATGAAAGGAAGGGGAAAAAAAAACTGTGAGCACTTTACTGTAATCACTGTCCAGTTTCCTTTTTTTTTTAATTAAGCATTCTTTTTAAAGATTTTTTTTATTTATTTGACAGAGATCATAAGTAGGCAGAGAGGCAGGCAGACAGAGAGAGGAGGAAGCAGGCTTCCCGCTGAGCAGGGAGCCCAATGTGGGGCTCAATCCCAGGACTCTGGGATCATGACCTGAGTTGAAGGCAGAGGCTTTAACCCACTGACCCACCCAGGTGCCCCCACTGTCCAATTTCTTATGGAATTTTTTTTCAAGTCTTTTGTCAGGTTCTGATGGGATCTACTTATCCGTAGGCATTCAGAGAGTCTCGGTCTATACCAGTGTACTACTAGGACAGGCTGGCCACCAAGGCTGAGAACAGTTGTAGGGTAAATCGCCAATGTTTCTTTTCTGATATTTTGAGGTATGCATTCCCAATGTTCCCCAGGAAAAGGTCAACCACTTTGGCAAATGTATCACGTCTTTGAAAGAACTACTAAGAAATCAGGACCCTTCTCCTGGGAGACAAGCCTATATACAACCAGTCTCTCATGGTATGAGTTAGCACGCCTTTGCTTTAACAATGATGATAAGATAATAATGATAAATTGTGACATTTATTTAGCGCTTAATGTATCCTAAGCACTATGCTAAGCGTTGTATATCTGTCATCTTATTTAACTCTTACCACATCCCCGTGGCATGGCTGTATTCCCAAATTCACAGACAGGGACACCGAGGGTCAGAGGCACGAAGATTATAGATTTGAATCAGGCCGACCTGACTCTGGATCCTAGCTTGTAAATCCTTCCCTCCGCCAGAGAATGGGAGGGCTCCTTTACACAACAGTTCTAGACCTTGGGCTGCCCAAGGCTGCCTGACACTGCTTAGGACCAGCCGGGTCATTTTTTTAAAAAAAAAGAAGACTGAAATCCTAAATTGATTCTGGAAATTTGTCTTCTGAACCACACATCCAAGGAACAAAGGCCATCCACACTAGAGCAGACAGCAAGATCATATACAACTAGCTACTCTCTCACAATAAATTCCTGTTAGGACACTGCCACTGTTAGCAAACAAGGAACAAAATGCATTGAAAGTTTCTCTTCACTTGCCTTTAAATAACTGATGCCCAGAAGTAATTCATTTTATTCTCCTTGATCATATAAAATTTTTGAGATGAGTCCTACTTTGTGCAAACTCTTCAGGCTTTTGACATCCCTGGATCGTCCTTTCGTGTGTGTGGTGTGTTATTTTGTCCTGGTTCTTCCCCTACCTTCTTCCTTCTCCAACTGTATGTATTTAGGGAAAGAGATTAAACAAGTCCTGGGCAGCTGTTTACCCAGAAATTCGAGTGAGGGGAGAGAGAAAAACGATAAACTAAATATTTACTTGGAGAGCATAAGCACATTTTTGCTGGGCAGAATTGTCTGGAACAGCTCCATGGACTGAGTTTCTTGGATAAGTTCACACATTTCATTTTTCCTCTATAAACACAATCTCAGTTCGCATCTATTTATGTAATAAGGCCATCGGAGAGTGATGAGTGACTAGTTGATGAGTAGTCTTTGTTCTTTCCCTTGTCAGATTTCCCAAGACTCTGGAAACAGGTGCCCTTAGGTCAATAGATAAATATTAAAAGTACCCTTTTACCTGGGCACCATTATCCTGCTGGTACTAAGAGCTCTAGTACAGGTTCGTCCTAGGAGAGGCAATTTTTGGCATGTTGATACCCTGATAATTGTCCCAAAGGGGTGGCATTTATTTCAGTAGATAAAGTAGACATTTCCAAGAGCAGCCAACTGCACAGAAGCCCGCTCAGCACTGTGTGTTCTCTCTGTCCCTATCTCAGCCCATTACTTCTCCCTAGGTTAGCATTCTTCAACGTTAGAAGGCACATGCCTTCTAAATTAAATTTTAATAAGAAATGCTCTGATGCTGTTAAATGTGCCATGTCCTTCAACAGACTCTGTAGCACATGAGCCCATATTCCAAAGATGGTGACCTTTCTAGTGTTTCTCAGGAGCGGACTTGTCAAAGTGCAGCCCCTGTTTTCATCTTGATCTCTGGCTTCCTTGCTCAGAGAAGGTAATAATTGACAAAGGGGCTATTCACCACTGTCAGTCAAATTGTACTGTTAAGTATATGCACAGACTTGCCCGTCACTAATGTCCTTAAATGTCTGTCTTCGAAAGAAAGAGACTGTTAGAAATCAACTTCATTTTATTTAAATATTGAATAAGGAGGAAATGTAGAATTGGCTTTGGTGCTCCTGTTATAACTCATCCAGGGACAGGTGATGCATGGTGTTTGCCAGGGCATGTTTTCAGCTCAAAGGAAAAATACGGTGAAGGAAAATTCAATCCAGAGTTCATGGGTGACTGCCCATTCTTCTCAACACACTTTAAGGCAAACCATTGAATTCATACATTATCAGACCCAAAATGATTTGAGAAAATTAATGCACCACTTGTCTTTGCAAATGAGAAAACTGAAGACAAGACAGACTAAGTTACTTGCCCAAGATTGTACAATAGCCTCAAAGCAAAATGCTCTTATGTCCATAATACTAAGTTGATCTGTGTGATACTCTGAGGCTTTACAATTAGAAGCATTTATTTCAGACCCAAGGAAACCACTCACCTCCAGATATTTTAGGATACAAGCATTGTCTTCTTTGCTTCTACATGTGAGATACGTGAGTATGGCCTGGGTGACCTTCATTCGTGTCATCAAACAACAAAATGTTGCAGAGAGGGTGGTAGGGCGTGACTTGGGAACCCTGCTTCCTGCTAGAGCTCTCCATTTCACTGTGTGATTTGGGGCAAGTGATCCAGAGAGTCCAAGTTCTGGGACTTAAAGATCTCAGGGTTGAAATCTTAATGCTGCCACTTGCTAACTGTATAACCTTGAGCTGGCTACTCTATTTGAGTCTCCTTTTCGTCATTTTTTAACGGTAATGAGCACATGGAGACTATCGAAGGGATTAAGTGAGAGAATAAGAGAAGTGCTTAGTGTGTTGCCCAGTGATTAGAAGAGTAAATGTTAACCCTCCTTAGCCACTTATGTATGGAGTTAGAAGATGAACTAGATATTCCCTAGATATTTCAACATGAATATTTTATAATCTGGAAGCTTGAGAAGTTTGTTTTCTCCTTCCACTAATAGATATGTGACATACTTCATGTATGTTCTACTATATTTTCACAAAAATATACAACTTTTCTTAATTACTTTATGAGGAGTAGCTCGGTGGCCTGAGCATAAGGGCAGTTAATCAGTTTGACCACTAGATGGTGATTAAACTCTTATGGCCTCCCAGTTGGTAGCCTATACTGACCAACTTGTAGAAGACATAAAATGTATAAAATATGGAACTTTCAAGTTGGAAGACCATCTAATCTAATTTGGAAGGTTTGAAGCTATTGACACTCAGAAGTGAAGTGAGTTGTTCAAGGTTACACAGATGTTAGTCGTAGACCTCGGACAAGAATACAACAATTTGGGCCAACAATTTGTTTTGGGGTTGTTTTGTTTGTTTGTTTGTTTCATGAAACTGCAAGAACCATTCTAGAAACGCAGTGTGGTATGTGGCTGTTTGGAGCTCCTGCCCGAGTACTCTGCTTGTCTCATGATGGTGTAATAAGAAAGCTTCGAGTACTCCCTCTGTTCTCTTTTAAGGGATTTGTGTCTGGTTTTTTGTCTTAACATTTATCTTCTTTGGTGCCACCCTTTATCCCTCACTGCTATGAATGTAATCTGTTTTCAGAAATTAATGGCTTATAGGATACCTGGAAACATAATGTTTTCTTATGAGAAAAATGTAGAGTAACCAATATAGTTTTTAAACTTTATTTCTCCAGTGGCCTCATATTCAGTGTCTTTACCCTAAGTGATACTATAACACTTAGTGATATTATCACCATTAGGAAATTCGTAGTAGGTATGGGGAAATGTGTCTCATTGGTACATATATTCTTTTTGTTCGTGGAGTGTTTTGTGTGTATGTGTGTACCAAAAGCCTCTCGTAAATACCATTTCCTTCTACGGCTTTTCTGCTCATAACCACATAAGACATTAGTGGATACTCACAAAGAGAAAATAGTGTACCTCACCCAGGACTTCACTTCCATATTCAGAATTTTGCAGTCTTTCTTAAGAATGCTGAAATTCATACTTAATCTCTAATGTACTATTTAAAATTAGAAGGGAAAATGGAAGTAGATAGGAAAACTTGGAACTGTGAGTCTAGAAGGAGCCTTCAAGAAGATCATCTGTTCTCCGAAAATGGTGTCTGTTTCCCAAAGTCACAGTGCCAGCAATAGATAGGATTGGCCTAGAATCTACGCCATCCCACACAAGTGCTCTGTAGGCTAACCGTGCTGCCACCATTTCACAGACAGCTTTGGGACCCACATGGCTCAGGGTCAGATGCTGATTCAGTGCAAGATGAAACCAGGGTCTACTCTAAGACTATTTGAACTTTGACTCTCTTCAAGATGGCTGCCGCTGTTTTTAACCTTGCTGCATAGGTTTCGACCCATCCAAGATGGCACGATGGGATACTTTGCATAATTCTGACAGCAACTAATTTTGCCTAATGGTGCTACTGACACCCTTAAACCAATATGTCCTGCATCAAACATCCACATTTTAATTATCCTGGATCTGCTTGATCTATGCTGGTCGGATGTGTGTAGAGCAGTTATCTTTGTGGATGGAAAGTGTTTGACCAAATTAAGGTATGGGATTTGAAACCAATTAGTTGCCTTACGTTGACTGACTAAATGTTTATTTTTTCATCAGTGATGTATCCAAAAAAAAAAAAAAAACTCTTCTTGTGGTGGTGGGGAGATCACGCGGGCATACTGCAGAAGGCCGCCCGCTCATTGCTAGGACGGGTTGGGTTTAGCTTTCAGGAAGGTGAGGAAGCAGAAAGCAGCATCCATCCAACACTGGAGATACTTGAGTTATTTATGTTGATTCTCCTCTCAGGTCCATAAAAGGTGGCTCCGATTCCTCCCTTTCTGAGCCTCGGCCCGCTCGGTCCGGCCGAGCCTTCTGGTTCAGAGTCCTCCGAGCGGCTCTTCCGCTTCAGCTTCTCCTGCTGCTCCTCATCGGGCTCGCCTGCCTCGTGCCGATGTCAGAGGAGGACTACAGCTGTGCCCTCTCCAACAACTTTGCCCGATCATTCCACCCCATGCTCAGATACACAAACGGCCCTCCTCCACTCTGAACCAAGCAGACGCCATCTGCAGCGGTGCTGGTAGCATAAGAAGGGTTTGGCCAAAAGGGATCCCAAGCTAGCAAAAACAGGACCCGAATCTTGGCGAATGCCCTTGGTGCGGCAGCTTTAGCTCTCCTCCATGTCCCGTGGGTGAAATCATAGCTCCAAAGGTGGATGGTAAACTAGGACAGGAGGAGAGCAGACAGACAAACTCTGAGCCTCAGCGCTAAAGAGATTGAGGACCTCCAACATTCTCTGGACGCATGAATTCTGGGCCATTGGCTCATCCTATGCACACCCAAGACATCACTAGAGTGAGCAGCTCTCCCACAGCACTGCTCCATCCATTCAATAAAGGACTCTCCTGGGAGCCATGCTGGCATCGAGCAATGTACCAAACAACCAATGCTGATGAGATTTTAGAACCTTGTAACATACAGCTTTTAAGAGCTTATATGGCACCTTTCTTTTTACCTTGTTTCCTTTGGGGCATGAGATTCTAACCTTTGCTTTAGAAGCACAAGCTGTAAATCTAAAGGCACTTTTTTTAAAGGTATAAAGAAAAACTGGATGTAATAAATAAGATCATGAAAGGCTTTATGTGAAAAAAAGTTGAATGTTACAGTCAAAGAAAAGTTATTTATGTATGTACAGTTTGCTAAAGCCAAGTTTTGTTTGTATTGATTTCTTTGCATTTATTATAGATACTATAAAATACGTTGTCTGTGATTTTTTTTTCTCCCCCCTGGAGAAATGACTCTAAATTTACATACTAAGCAGGCACTTAACATAGCACAACCTAAATGATCCTTTGTGGAGAATAAGAGAAGCTGAAACATAAGTATATATGAAAGAGAAAAAGATGATCGCAGGTAGTGCACATTTAGACATAAAGGACTCTGGATGATTTCTTTCCCTTTCCCCTTCCCACAGCTAATCAAATCCACTGACCTTTTACTCCCCAGCATTTTTCACAGCCCCCTTTCTTCTCTGTTCCCTTTGCCCAGTTGGAAGAAACCCCACACTAACCTTCTCATGGAGACCACATCTCCTTTCCATCCCAAGGATACTCAACAGCTATGTGGATTTTCTTAAAGCTCTCCTGTTCACATCCCTACTCTACTCCAAAACCCTCTGCTGCTTTTCATTACCTGCTAGAAGAAATAGAGTTTTCATCCACCATTCAAGTCCGAATATAATAAGATTTTATTCTGCCCCTCCGATCTTGCCAGCCAGTGGCCATCGTGGAATTGCTTGGTGCTCATGGACTTTTAATCCATCCTTTAATAACTGGAAGAGGAGGATTTATATAAAGCCCAGGTTTCAGGCTACCCTTGAACATGGAAAGCTCTGGTGCCTTGGGTATATACTCTTGCATGCCATTCATGGCAGGGGTGACGTGGTTGCTGTCACTTGAAGAGCACGAAGAGACAGTTTTTACATTTGCCTATTAACTCTGCCCACTACCTGTCCCAGTTTACTCCTGTGGGCATTTAGTGCACAAATCTTGCTCTACTTAGAGAATCTAAACCAAACTGAGGTACTCAACCTGAAGCTGCCTGCCATGGTTTCCATGATGATGTAGCCTGAGTGACATCTCAACTAGGGTTCCTTGAGGATTATTCGTTCTCCCAGTTCCCGGGGTCACTACAGACCTTCTCATCCCATCTCTGGGGGGTACGACCTGGGGGGCTTGCATTAGAAACAGACACCTGACGTGATTGTAGCCTGACTGTTGAAAAGAACTTCCCCATCTCCTCTTACCTCCACAGTTCTGTTCTTACCACTCTTTCTATCCTCTCCCGTAAGACTCAACTCACAAAGCCACCCTCCCTGAAGACTTCGCGGCCCACTCTTAGACTATATTCAAGACTTCCCCCTACTGAATTTTCCTCACATGAGCGTTCTGTTCTCTTTTTTTTTTTTTTTTAAGATTTTATTTATTTGACAGAGATCACAAGTAGGCAGAGAAGCAGGGAGAGAGAGAGGAGGAAGCAGGCTCCCCACTGAGCAGAGAGCCCTATGCGGGGCTCGATCCCAGGACCCTGAGACCATGAATGACCTGAGCCGAAGGCAGAGGCTTTAACCACTGAGCCACCCAGGTGCCCCGAGCATTCTGTTTTCTACTGTCAGATGATTCCTATCTCTTTTCCCCAGAACGTCAGTGAAGGAACAGATCAGAGTTGAGTTATTCTTATTTTAAATAAGAGAAACCTGTGTTAAAGTTTCCCATCCTCCTGCTTCTGGAAAGGCTGTGAGCTGTGGCAGAGAATGAGCTGCAGGCACTTTTTCCGGAGATGGGGCCACACTTTTACCTCACTTCCCTGCTACTCCTGCCGAGTAGTGGAGTCGGGGCAGTCCAGCCCTACAACAGACAAATGTTGCTGCTCTCAGGAAAATCACCACACAATGAGACATTACTCATGGAGACCAGCACCAAGAGACGGCAGGGCCCTTGCTTCTCCACATTATGATTACTTGACTGACGAGGCATCTCCCATCACCGAAGAATCAAGTGTTAAATGTGGCTGAGAAAAAAGTTTAGTTTTGACTAAGAAAAATCTTCTAATCTTTCTGTGCCTTTCTAAATAAGCCTGTGAAGCACCCAGAGGGATGGGTGAGGTGCATTTCTATTTAATTTTTGAAGACTTCATCCAACAATGAGACAGAACAGAAGTGGAAAGTCCTGGCGGGTGGAAACATTGAAGCCGTGAGGTCCTGGCTTTTCCCCAGGGGGTGATACGACCAGGCTCTTGAGGACCAAGCCAGCCACCAATGGGGCTTGTACATCTGCTTGGAGCTCTCACACTCTTGCCTGCCTCTTGAGAAAGGGGACACAGGAAAGCATCAGGAGAACCCTTACCTGCACCCCAGCCAACCCTGGTAAGAAAGAAAGGATGTTTGGGGACAAGAGGAGGGGGTTTAAAAGAATATTGAAGGGGCATAAGGGCCCTCATTTCTGGAGTTAAAGACTGCCACGGGCCCTGCTATGGCCTGGAGGTAGCCGGTGATCCCGAGAGTGGGGGACGAGGAGGGGCAAGGCCCAGAGCCACTGGCCGACTGGGAACATGGTGAGATTGCGCAGACAACCAGGAACTGTTAGAAGTGGTGAGGAAAGAGGAAAACCTGTAGAGCTAACATGGAGAAGTAAAGGCTTGGAGACCTAAAAGTAGAGACTTCACGGGAATTCCAAGGACGAGTGAAAGACTTTTGGGAAAACCGCCCCTGGGGAGCAGGAGTGTTGCCTCCTGGAAAATGGGGCGGCAGCAGCTTCCCTTGTTTTTGTACGAAGAGAGGAGAGACACCTTCAAAAGGCTTGGATGAGAAATTCAGCAAGCTGAGGTCTGGGATTTCCTGTTCAAAAACGCAGGTTGTGGTCAACTGATTTACAGCCTATGCTCCGGGGCCAATTATTAAGAAACTAAAGCTAAAGAACTTTACTGACAAGCCACGGAAGATATTGTAAAGCAAAAAGAGGTGGAGCAGGTTGTTTTATGAAAGCTGATCGTGGCCAAAAACACAAGGTCTCCAGGCGCTGGTGTGGGTGGGCCTGGGACCAGCCACACTGGGTCGATTCGTTCCCTGCTGCCCACTGGGCCGGCATCACCAGATGTATCCTCGGGGAACTGTGGAGAAGGAAGAGGCCCGGAGGGCGCCCTGAATAGGTCCAGACACACCAGGCAGAGGACATTCCCTTCCTGTCACGGTGTTTATCCAATGCCCACTGTGGTGCGTGACCTGCGCCAGAGCTCAGGAGGCCGGTCTCAGCCAGGAGGGACACCATCACTTCTTGTGCAACCCTCACAGGTCCTTTGAATATGGAAGAATATGTACTTGGCTCCACCAGTGATGGCCTGAAACCGGGGTTCAAGGTCAATGAGACTAGAAGGGAACCAAACAGAAACAGTGTTTGATTTAGGGGAGAAAGGGGAGCTTAAATCTATTGCATCTGTCTTTGTCATTTCCTAGCAGCAAATTTCTTCTTGTCGCTTCTTCGTCACCTGATCTATGTGACGGTGGCGTGTGTGTTTCTGAAGAGCGTGAGTGTTCGTCTGCGGACGCAGGGACAGGGAGGCGATAGACGGGCATGGAAGCCGTTTGTCGTGAACAGCACCAAGTTCAGGTGACGCGAAGGGACATTTTACCAAGAGTGGTCATTTTTGTTTTAGATTTAATAAAACACTGTGATAAGAGGCTGACTGTCAGACTTCCATTAATCCAGAGACAATGAAACTGAAAAGGAATGGCTTTTATTTTTCAGCTCCTGGCTTCTCACTGACGTCTCCCTCAGAGTTTAAAAATCTCTTCCAGGAATCCATTTGGGAATGCCACAGAGGAGCCTGAATTTGGGGAAGAATCCTCATTCATACGAGTCAGTGAAAGGAGCGGGTGAATCGGGGGCATTTCCTGCCACTGGGCAGGACACTGGGCAAGGGCAGGCTCTGGAGGAATTCACTGGAACTGCTGAGGAAGGAGAATCTTGGAAGGCTCGAGAAGTCAGACAGTTGAGAATTGCTAATAAAAAACACAGCGACATGCTGTAACCCCATACCATTTGCTGAACGATGAGGAACATTTAATCTGGGGAGCCGAGGAAGCCAGTTGGGACAGGGGTATAATCCTTCTAAAATATAAAGGTCACAGGAAAATAAATCAACCTTGCCATTTTTTTTTAAAAACCTGTTACCTAATACAGGAGCAGGAACATAACAATTTAAAAACTCCCATTTATCAGAAGACAGTCCTTGGTAGGCTGTGGTACCCATGACGGACTGTATCAGTGCCACAGGCGGTGGAGAAGAAATCCGGGTCCTCCTGCCCCACAGTAGGGTCGGCGCCTCACAGATGTGCTTTCCAAGCCCAGGCCCGAATCCTGCTGGACACATTCTTGAGGCAGTTGCTGAGCTCAGAAAGTGAGGCTGCCAAGCAGCTGTCGACACTGCCGAGCGTTCCCAGCGGTCCCCCCAACCCCAACCCCCCCAGCACAGCTCCCCTCCCTCCCCTTCCCCACGTCCGTGGGATTCGCAGGTTGACCGGAAACTGTAGGGGTGCGGTCTGTCCGGGCCAGGGCCCTCCAGGTGCGGTTCGGGTCCAGGACGTCTGTGCTACCTGAAAACTCATTAACGATGTACCACTCTGGGCTCTAGGCCACCACCTGCCCCAGATTTCTCCATCTTGGGACTGGTTCACTCTCTCTCGCTGGCCGCAGAGCCCACATTCGTTATAAGCGATTTTCCCATCCCTCCCCCACAAACTTATCCATTGCATCAAATAAGTTTTCGCATAAATCTGGATTTTTCTTCTGGACTCTGGTGTGCTGTTGATCTGTCTTTCCATTGCTGTCTTAATTGTAGCAGTATATGGAATTACATGGAAAAACTGATTACAAACGTAATGTGTATATCCATATTATATCTGACTACAAAGTTATAATGTATATATCTATATTATATCTGACTACATATTGATATAACATAGATATATAGTAAATAGTATAAATATAACCACTAATATACTGACTGGCACGGTATATCTGTTACTTTATTATAGATTTTATTTATTTATTTGACAGAGCGATTTAGAGAGAGCACAAGCGGGCAGAGTGGCAGGCAGAGGAGGCAGAGAGAGAAGCAGGCTCCCCGCTGAGTGAGGAGCCCAATGCGGGACTCGATCCCAGGTCTCTGGGATCATGACGTGAGCTAAAAGCAGCCGCTTAACTGACTGAGCCACACAGGCGCCCCTATTATAAGTTTTAATACATCTAAAGACAAACCCCATTTCGTTCTCTTTTTTATAAGTTCTACTTTAAAGGCTAATTGTTAAAGTCAACCATTTGAACTACAAAAGATTTTCCTGTTTCCTAAAGAAAAATGAGCAGTTTCTGACCTCCTTCTCATTCCTCTATTTGGTGTTACCTTTCTAAGCTTTTTGATTTCGTTATTCAAACAGTACACACGTACTGCTTTTAAAGATGAGCTCTATTTTTATTTTTCTGTGACTTGCATTTTTAACTTAACAGAGTTCCGCAGACCTAGTACATACGTGTTTATTTCACTGGACTCCTCAAGATCTTCCTTCAATGGTGGGTTCCTTCCAGATTTTTCCTGTCAAACCATGCTGCTGTTGACTTGCATGTATCTGCATACATATCTTTGGGTATTGCTGTCTTTAGTTCCGTAAAAGCATTGTTCTAGGTGGAATTTCTGAATCAGAAAGGTATGGACATTGTAAATTTCAATAAATTTGCCAGGTTATTTTCTGAAAAGTTGTAGTGATTTACAATCCCCACCCCCCACAGTGGGGAAGAGAACAGTATTTTCACTCCCCACTCCCCCTAATCTAAAGCAGTGATTTCTAAGTTATGGGAATCATTTCTAAGTTATCAATGTCTAAATTCTGCACATTAGAATCTCTCAGGGAACTGACAAAAATGTAAAATCCCATGCCTCACCTTAAGCTAATTAAATCACGAGCCCTGAGGATCAGTATTTGTCGGTAGCTCTCTGGTGAGTGCCATGCCCCAGACAAGTTTGGAAGAGCTGGACCAAATGTTACCACTTTTCTAAAATATTGCCCAACGGAGGGCAACAGTAGCTCATTGTTTTTAAAATTTGCATTTCTGTGACCTGTTTATATGATGATTCTGTTTTTGTTACCTCTGTCTTTTATTCATATGTCTTCCATAACCTCTACTTTTCTCTTGTTTTTCTTTCACTTTTTTACCATTTCCGAGGAATGCTTTATATATTAGAGAAATAAATAACCCTGTATATCATTTGTCTTGACGTTATACAGTCCTTTAGTTACACAGAACATTTTAATTTTTATGTCCTCATATCTGACAGGTTCTTTCTCCTTTATAGATTCTGGATAGTCTATAGTAAGGAGGTCTTTTCCTCTCCAAAATTATGAAAATGGTTGCTTGCATTTTCTTCCAGTAGGTTTCTAATCTATCTGGAGTCATTTTTGTAGTTTTAACGTGAAGTAGGAAGCTACTTGTCAACTTCCAGACAATTGCCCCAATGCCAGTAGGGAACAAGACAATGATACTTCCTTTTATCACTAGCTTTAGCAGCCAAAAGCCAGCATGGGGCTTGTTGAATAAATTTGACTGCATCCCTAATATTTACTATAATGCAACTATTTTTTAAAATGAGATTAATCTATATTTATTGAGGAAGATGTTAAATTTTTTTAAAAAGCTATGGAATAGTGTCTAAATACTTTCCCATTTTTGTAGGAAGAAAACCCATGTTAATTGTCTAAGGCAAGGAAATTTTTAGAAAGATATATATGAAATTCAAGGCTTCACATTGTGAATAGAATCATCAGGGGGAGAAACTATTTGAAGTATATTATTTAAATTGTGACAAGGAGCATGATTTGTTTTTGAGATCCTAATTGCTGTAATACTGATAATTTTAAAATCAGCCAAAAGGGTACTTCTGTTGTTGCCTGAGAGACATTTGATTTGCTTTTTAATTAAAAAGCAATTTGGATATGCTCAGCATAAATGTTTGGGGGTCGCTTATTAAAAGTACCATCTTCATGGCTGACTTCGCACTGGATGGTGAACTTAGTGTGGCTTCCAGTTCCAGGGTGGAAGGGCCACAGTGGGCGAGCCCCCAATTTCGGACGAGGAGACTCCCTGATGGAGGGTATCCAGTGAACCCCAGAGAAGAGCCTTCCTGGGAGAGAGGTCCTCCCAGTGAGATTCCTTTGCTCAAGTAACACCTCGGCTTTCTGAACTACTCTCTGCTCCAGAAGTTTCCACCTGCGGGTGAGATCAGTCCATCAGGGACAGCACGGCCACCGGAAGTGGTGGGGGCGGGGCACCGGAAGTGGTGGGGGCGGGGCGCCGGAAGTGGTGGGGGCGGGGCACCGGAGGGGGGGGGGGGGGCACCGGAAGGGGGGGGGGGGGCACCGGAAGTGGTCGGGGTGGGGGCACCAGCAGTCCCTCGGAAAGTCCGGGCGGCTTCTAATATGCCTTTCCTCCCCGAGACAGGCTTCAGAGATTCACTTGCTTGACTTTTTCCTTAAAATTTGTTCCTAATCAACAACCTGCCTTAACCATTCTGCCTCCTTAAGCCGGGCTTGGCGTGGGGCTCGGCCCCTCCTGTCCTCCACCACCCTCACGGATTCTGCTGATCAGAATGGAAACCTGATAGAGGAAGGAAGGTCCTGGACGTTTATAAAGTCCTCTGTGTCCAAGTCTTATGAAGGAGGCTCCCCTGTAGCAGAGACTCAAGGGCCACAGGCCCAGCCAGCTCAACCCGGTAGCTGGACCACCTCCTAGCTGTGTAGTCTGGGCAAGTTACCTCACCTCTCTGGTCCTCATTAGCCTCCTGAGGAACAAGGTAGTCCCCACTGCAGGAGGTTCTGTTGAGGACTGAAGACATCCGTGTGTGTCCTGTATGGTGCGTGACAAGAAGGGACAGATATGCTGGCCATTTGATGATTGTTTCCTCTAACATCAAACTGATTTCAGAAATAGCTATGGGAAGAGTTTCTAGAGCGCACATTAATTTTCAGACTTTTCTGGGAGGAGAAAAGCTTGCCCACCCAGGAGTTGCCCAGGAGTAACAACACTGGCTGCAGGGCTATTCTCAGCGTGACCCTGGGGCCAGTCAGACTCCCAAGTCCTGGTAGGATTGCTCAGCATGGCATCCCTGCTGGGGTAGCTCAATACTTGATCAGCCCTCCCGTACCTCAATCTGGCTGCCTTTTGCGGTTCCTCCCTCTATGGCGTCCATGGAACATTCTTTCATTTTTTCCCCCAGTTGATTTGTTGGGTTTTGTTTGGGGGACAGGGAGGGGGTAAGGCGAGGGCTGCAATGTTCTTGCTTGGAATGGAAATGACATCTTCGCTCCTGGGTGGTAGGCACAGAAAGTTCTGCAAATCCTTTGGCCGGTCAGCAATCACGTTGTTTGTGTCCTAGCTGGAGCATCTGCCAGGTTCCGGGGTCCTTGGTGTTCCCTCCACTGTGAGTGCTGGCATCAGGAGAGCAAGGGTTCTGGCCCCTGTGCAGAGCTCCTTTCTCAGAGCCGGGGACTTCCCACTGGCAAAGACAGGGCACCCCTGGCTTCCCAGAGCTCTGCAGGAGTGGGAGGTCGGAGACCTAGATGGTGACCCAGATGGTAGTCAGGCAGGTGATAAACCTTGTTTGTTCAGGGTTTTGGATTCTTTTGATTCTGTGAGGTCCTGGTACCCCTTCCCTGGGGTTTCATTGAGCAGTTTCTTCTCCTGGTGGCCTTGTGGTACCCCCAAGGGTGAGCTGCCCTGCCAGCATCAGAGAGTGCATATCTCCAGTATCAGAGGGGTAGGGGGCTGGAGAACAGGAAGACCCACTTGTCAGGATATTTTAGTGGAAATGGAACACAGGAAATTTGAGAGGGAACCCATTTTATCTTTCTGCCTCTATGCATCCGTAGAGAATAATGAATAATCTCTGTATTGCTTTAAGTTCTCTGATGTTGACTTCCCATTATTATTTTTTTTAAAACATGGTCCAAAGCTTAGCAGTTTTTTCCATAGTGTGAAGCTTGGAGCTGCCTTGGGTTCTGTTCTCTTGGGATTCAGGTCTTCTTCCTGGATCCAGGGTCTCATGATCCTAGGCTAGAAGGGCTTGGTACCAACCTTGCCAAGTAATGAAAACAAGATTCTCTATGCAAACCTCCCAGCTTTTTTTTTTTCCCCCATAAATCCACTAAAGCTTTTCTTTTTACACATTTTATTTTTCGCATTCAAGAATGGATTTGATTATAAGGATTGTTTTGTGTGTTTGTTTCATTTAAGTAGGCTCCATGCCTAGCACGGAGCCCATCATGGGGCTTTGAACTCATGACCCAGAGATCAAGACCTGAGCTGAGATCAGGAGGTAGACGCTGAACTGACTGAGCCACCTGGGTGCCCCTATGGTAAAGACTGTTAAGAGCCATTTTTCAGCATTTAATAATACATTCAAAAATAAGTGAATGGATGATTTTCTCTGGTTTATAATCCATCTCCCATGAAGCAGGGGGCAGTTCCGGCATCACACATTCAGCCCTTTCCTTCATATTGAAGGACAAGCTTCCCTGGTATGGTTGAACCCCAGAAAGCCAGCTGCACCTGGTGTCCTTGAGGCACTAGGATGACACACAAGGCAGCTGCCGCTGGCAGTGACAGGATTCCCTCCTGTGACCACAACCTCTTGTTGTTCCTGCCCCATCCCCAGCCTGGGTTTAGGCATCCTCGGGATTCCCACGTGTTTTTTCTGGTTGTAAATGTGGAAATATTCAAGAACCTTCATGGCTGAAACTCTTTTGAGCCTGGGATGAACTCAAGCATTCAGTCATCCCATAAAAAATATTTATCAGCTCACAAACCTTTCATTGGCTTTTCTCACAGTTTTTGATGTCTTGATAAAAAGGCATCTGCTGACAGGTCGAGTGCTGCGGAAAGGCCTAGCAGGGCATGGAGTCCAGAAAGTCATGCAGAGTGCTATCTCGCGGCCTTCTGAGTGACTGGCTCATGGCCAAGAGTCCAGAACCGGCCACTTTGGACTCTTTTCCTCTGCTCCGTAGTTGTCTGGCCACTGAAGCTTCCCCCCCCCCCGTTTCAAAATCCCTTTAGAAAATGTTTTCCCAAAGGCTTCCTTGCTTCAGGTTTTTTTTTTTTTTTCTTGTCTTTCATCTAATTGGGATGAGAGCCACTGTTTTGTCCCTTCTACCCAGACACTAAGTGCCTTGGCTGAAGGCCATGGTCTTGTTCCTGGGCCATGAGCTAGGTGCTGGTCTTGTGACAAAGAAAGGGAGTGAGCCTCACCTAGGTACGGTCCCCTCTGAAAGCCCCACTTCTGGTGGGGTGCCGCTGCCTCAGACCTCAAGGTCTCGGGTCATCAGCTAGAAATAGTTCTCCCCCTGGTGCCAAGGTGCAGAGGAAAATCACTCCTCCCCCGCCATTCCTGGCAGAAACCAGGGGCAGGACGGTGTGCCTGGTACAACCTCAGAAATCAAAAAGCTCTGGCACTAAGTGTCAGGGACGGTAGCAAAAGAAGTGCTTCGCAGGCTCTGCTGTCCAAGGGCCACCCATCGGAAAGGGAGGGGGATACATTTTTTTCAGAACTTGAGGGACATAGCATTAAGCTTCCTGTCCAAAATGCCCTAAGACTCATGTTTTGCCTTAAAAGTTCATGTGAATTTTTCTACTCATAAAATGTCAACTTGGTTAAATAAAAAATTAGCACATTCTCTGATCTTGATTAAAATTTCACATGTATTGGGGCGCCTGAGTGGCTCAGTGGGTTAAGCCTTTTTCTCTTGGTTTCGGTTCAGATCATGATCTAGGGGTCATGAGATGGAGCATTGGGCTCCGTGCTCAGTGGTGACAGTGTTTGGGACCCTCTCCCCCTCTACCTCTGTCCCTCCCCGTGCCACACGCGTACCTGCGCATGCTCTCTCTCTTTCTAATAAATAAATAAATCTTTAAAATTTTTTTCACAGATGTTATATGGCTTTAACTTCCAAGAACCTCAAACCCAGTTTCTGAAATGGGAGTCATGTTTACAGTCCGGAGAAGTGATCAGATGTCTGCCATTCCTGAGATTTCTGATACTGCGGAAACCTTACTTAACTGCGTTCTCGGTTTCCTCCCTGGTAAGTAAGGACCGTAACATATCTACCCTCATATCCTAACTAGATAAAGATTACCTAGAAAAATTTGTACAGAGCTAGTATGTTGCATTGTGAAGCACCCAGTAAATGGGACTTTTCTGTGTGAGAATGTGCATGTGCTGCAACGCCGGGGGAAAGGAAAATCAAACATCATTCCTTATGTGCAACACATTTTGGCTTAGGGGTTATCTCATCCACACAGAGGAAACTCCTGCTAAAGGGAAGTCACATCACCTGTACTTTCAACCAGGTGTCCCAGATCGTCTGCAGGCAGTTCCGGTAGAAAGCGTATCTCTGTCTTGAGTGACCATCGCTTGCCTGGACTTAGCACTACTTATTTGGTGGTAGCCCTAAATCTTGCAATTTTAAGCAACCATGAATGTGAACATAAAACGAGCTTTTTAATGCACATAGCCTGTGGTGTAAGTAATACAAATTGTGAACATTTGCTCCCCTGAGGTATATATTCTGTATTTGGGGAGAAACAAATCTAAATATGGCAAGTCTTAATTTAAAGGTCCGTTAAAGGCTTAAGAATGTGTCATATTGGAGACTGTGATCTGGAGCCAGTTCGTGCGTAGAATCTATCTTTAGTCCCCATTCCAGCCTTGACACACAGATCGCAAACCATTCTCCTCAAAGCTGGAGACCCCTGGAAATAACACACGGCACATGAAGACAACCGCATTCCTTGGTATTCAGAGAAGGATAGTAAGGGACAAAGAGACTGTGGAGACACATACAGAATGAAAGCACCTCATGCAATCCTCAAAACCACCCTGTGAATTAGGTGTTACTGTCACCATTTTGTTGACAAGGAAGGGGAGGCTCTGAAAAATTCATTGCCAGCGATCATAAGCCTTGTCTGTGGTAGAACCAGGAAATGAGGCCGGGTCTGCTGGCCTCCAACGTCCGCACACTTCCTCCTGTCCCCTGGCGGCCAGGGGGCGGGGCGGGGGGAGGAGCCTGGCATCAGAATGATCTTCGAGATTCCCGCATTCCACCACCTTGGTTTGAGGCAATCAGTGGTAAACCATTAGCATGAAGGGAGTTTACAGAAACCCAGCCGGTTGACATTTGTTTAATTTTTTATTTGAACATCAAATAGATTGAGAAAATTGTTTACAAGTGCTTGAGCATCCCGCTGGACTCCTTACTTTTTAAAGGTGCGAAAGAGGTTTACAAGTGTGTTTCATTAAACAAAGCAAAGCTGCAACGAAACAGAATCACATCAGTAATAGTATGCATCTGCGAAAAGGCATATTAAACCATCAGACACAATTTGGCATATAAGCCTTTTCCCATAAAACAAGAGCTCTACATTGAAGAGTATGTTGTGCACAAAAAGCATTGTTTATAAGCTGTGAGAGAACATAAACTGGCATAATTTCACTTATTAATTCAAGTTTCTATGACCAATGACCTCTCTGTGAATGCAAAGGGGTCCACATCTCAGGCACCTACTCATGGGGCTGTATGCTGTTTCCAGGGTACACAGCTCTATACAAACACACTGAAGATGGATTTGGAATATGGCAGCATTTACATATTTTAAAAGTTCAGGCACATTTGGATGCAAAAAAAAAAAAAAAAGAAGAAGAAGAAGAGAAATTGTCCTTGAACCTCTGAAAGACAGTGCAAAATTGAAGTGCCAAAGTAGAGCCAGCGGTTACTTAGAAAACAATGACAAACGACATAGAAAGAGGCCACACTCACTTTAACCCAAATGAGAAGGAGATGTGGCCAGAAACAGAGGAATCACACTAATGAAAAGATGAATATTTGGGACCACAGTTGAATTTCTTTGCTCCAGCTGCGAGTAAGTTTTCAGGGAGTTCACCTAGGAAGTGTGCGGTGTAATCTGGATTGTCCTCCCAAGCCTTGCACCAAAGGGAAGCAGGATTGCCTCACAAACTACTCTACGATTCTAACTGCCTTCCGAGTAACTCGTTTCCTAAAGCGGATTTGCCTGTGAACATTAGCTACTACTACAGTCCTAGTGATCATTCCCAGCATCCACAGTCCATCTCAGAGTGGGAAAATATGAATAGGAAGGGATATGCATTGGTTTCATGTAGGGGTACTCTAAACCAACAGCCTAAATCAGTGGCCATTTCAGTGTATAAGATTTTAATGTAAGAACACCTTCATGTGATCGAGAGTAAATGATCAAGAAGTCCGTTATTTGATCAGCCCACAAAAAGGCATGGGATACGGCATGGTTAGATAGCCTTGCAAGGTTCAGAGGAAACTCTAACCAATGACTCTACTTCCTTTGGGGCTGGATTTTGCAACCTCTGTAGAGTCTTCTCTTTGGATGAACTAGCTTCTCTGATGGTTGCACATCAGCCTTCCAGAATCATCACAGCAAGCCCAGAGCTAAGCAAGGGCCAAAAGAAACTCAGATTGCTAGCTATTCCTTAGACTGTCCAGTGGACGATGCCTGGTCTGCCATAGAACTCCAGATGCCATTTTAGAAATGGCTACCATCCGTAGTTCACAGGGCACAAGAGGGGTACAGAAGCCTGGTGCAAACCCCAAATACCAGTATCCATGTGCCTCAAAATACTTGCAAAGCTCTTATTACTGTATTTCCCACTCTCGAAATTCCTGAACCTACTTCCCCACCCTACCCTAACGCCCAGGTTGATTATATCTTTCAAAACTTAAATTACCTCAGCATGGCGGGGGTGGGGGTGGGGGGGAGAGAAGCACGTTCCCTACCCCCAACAGCAGTATCAGCTGCAAAGTGTCAGCTGTCTAATAGTGGCGCTTCAAAGAAGAATGAAAAGAGATTTCTAAAATTATTTGAATTTTCCTGGGCTAACATTCCAACCATCTGGTGTTCTCTGCCCATCTCAAAGGTAGTAGTATCTTTAACATGAATACAAACACATTAGATGAATAATGTAAAACCCTCCACTTTATTATTGTTTGGATTTAGCTGGTATTACATCATCTATAGTACTAGAATTTTTTTGTCTGTTTTTCTTTTTTTAAAAGAAAATCTAAGTATAAACATTAAAAAGAACCCACTGACCCATTAGGTACTGTCCAAAAATATTACTACTGATATTTTGGTAAAGTAAAATTAGCTGCCCTGAATAATTTTCCTTTGCAGGCATAATCTCTGCTACATAAGATTGTCTATCATTCGATATCCAACAATAGGCATCTGGATTAGTGCTATTCTGTCTACTGTGGATATAAAAGTTGATATGAAATGTGATCTTCATTTAAATGAATAATCACCAGGCCCTAGGTATCAATGACTCCATACATGACAAGGTAGCTATACAAAAAAAACTAAATGTTTTTCGTTGGTTTTGCATGTTTAACCCAGTCAAATTAAATCCAGAACGGAATTACTACATTCAATTGTCTGATAAAGCATTGCAATTTCAAAAAAAATATATATTATACTATATAAGGTGCTTCTTAAACAAAACAACAACAAAAGAATTATGTTCTAAACACGTTCTTAACTGCAGATACACAAAATTGCTCCTAAATTCAGATGCACATATATGAAAAAAAACTTTTTTTATTTTTTGGCCCTCCCAGGTTCCCAGTCCTTTGGTGCTCACTTACTAAGTAATCAAAAATGAGTGAAATCTACTTTTTGAAATAGGCATCCCAAGAGAAGTCCTAGAAGCTTGACTGGGTCGTTGGCTAACACATCACTTCTCAGTGGGGTTTGAATTATAGACAATGAGGTCACCGGAGGAAACCAAACTTACTTTTTGGCTGAGAAGAAGAGATACACCCTAGTTGCTCTGGGGAAGCAAAGGCCTAGGGTAGGCTGCCCTGTGGCTGGACTGAGCCTTTCTCGTTTAGCCTGCAGGTCAAAGGATTCCTACAGCTCCCCATTCTAGTCTTGCTTTCTTGGCTTATGAAGTTTAATGAAATGAGCTTCGGGGGAGTTTTTTTCCCCAAGGCCAAACCCTGGTTTCTGGATGAGCTCTAAACGACCAAGAACGAGTAGAGTCTGACCAGGTCCCAGGCAGCCTGAGGAGTGAGCCTCCATTCCGTGCTTTCTAGCCTCAGTCAGTCGTGTGCTGGGCCAACCAACAGGAAGAACACAGCTGTTTACTGCTGTTCCTTCCAGTCAGGGTGGTGAGAAGAGAAGGGCCACCCATGGATCCCAGGGCAGCCCCACTGTGCCCACAGGGCCTGCCAGGGGCACTCCTGGGTAGAGCTACAGCCCGAGGCAGGGTCACCGTGAACCTTCAGTTTTCTCGGGTTGCTGCCCTATTCTCCTCCTGTTCTCTAATATTTCCAATGATCATGCACATTCACTGTTGCTCCAAGTGTCCCAGCGCTAAGAGTGTCACCAGGGTGCCCACTGATTTAAACTGCCCTTGGTCATACGCTGGGCACTACTACCTGTGATGAATTTACTCTGTGTTAAGTTACACACCAGGAAGATCTGAGCAGCGCGCCCTCTGCTGGTGAGTGTGAGACCACAGGAGAACAGGGCCTGAAGCTGATGGGTGGGGCAAGTCCTGGCGGAAGAAGGCTTTCTTTCATAAATTGAAAGCAAAAAACAAACCCCAATAATTTATCCCTTAGAAGGAAACTGGTCTATGTGGAGGTGAATTAACTGCGACCAACTTGGTGTTTCCCATAGGTCCATGGGAAGCAAGAATTAACTGGAATCCAGGCCCCGCATGTAGTGTTCTCAAAAAACCAGTGTAAGAACATGCAGCAGCTCAAGGCGCAGCGTATCAAACCGACAGAGTTTTGACAATTAGGGGGCCTTCCTCCTCTGTGGGCATCTTGTATTCCTATAGGGCAAATGAGTAGACAATCACTGAATATTCGGCTCCAGCCATGCAACAGAGCAAAAGCTTTAAGGTATTACTTTAATAAAATGATACGTTGCTATAGGAATACAGGACAATGCCATAATGAACCCTTGACCTCGCTCTCTCCAAGTCAGCAAGGAAAGGAGCCACTTTCAAGTCTCTCCTGTGGCTTTTTCTTAGATCCACTAAGAAGCACTTCACAGAGATGAAACGTCCACTCTCCAGGTCTGGGTCTCAACAAGTAGCTTAAATGCACAGTCACCCAGTCCCAGCGCCTAGACTGAGTTTGGTCATGGAAAGCTACAGAATCCTCATGCTTAGTAATGTAGCAAAGAGAGAAGAGAGAGAGAGAGAGAGAGTCCAAGAATTTAGCCCTGGAATCCCTTTGGCTGTCCCCCAAAGAAGGCGTGCCACTAAGCACTGAGCAAGCAAACAAATGGCCACTCATATATCAGAAAGCCACGGTGGCGGGTGCGAGCTGGAGTGAGTGCGGGCGCGGGACTCTGCGATCGCCAAGTACGACGTGGGTAAAAGGCCGCGGGGATTCTCAGGACCTCGGGGTGGCCCCGGAGCTCTCAGACCGTGGAGGGGAAGCTCGCCGCCTCCTCGGTGATGTAATAGGCTTGCAGGGAATGTGACGAAGTGGCGCCCGTGGTGGCCAGCCGGCTCTCGCTCATCTCCTCCATGGGCGCGCTCCCGCCCCCACGGCCGGCGGGGGCGTGCAGGCGGTGCGCGTCCAGCATCTCCAGCAGCAGGTCGTAGAGAGGCACCACGTTCTTGCACTTCATGCTGTAGAGGTGCTCCATGCCTTTGTTGCTGCGGGGGCGGGAGACACGGGGAGGACCACGTTAGCGCGACCCGAGCTCTAGGCCCCGCTGCGACCCCCACCAAGGGCGAGGGAGGCAAACTCCAAAGACACCTGCCAACCTTTCTCGCCCTTTAAAGAGCCGTTTCAGGATCTGCCGTGCAGGTGGCTGCCTTCCCCTGACTCACTTGAGGTTCTCTTCCCCTCTAGTAGCATCCCATCTAAAAAGAGAAGAGGGACCAGACAGCCATGGAGGTGGGAATTTTTTAAAATGCAAAAAAACAGGAGTAGCCTGGGTGGCTCAGTCGGTTTAGCGGCTGCCATCAGCTCAGGTCTTGGCCCCAGGGTCCTGGGATCGAGCCCCATGTCGGGCTCCCTGCTGGGGGTGGGGGGGGGGGCTGCTTCTCCTTCTCCCTCTGCCTGCTGCTCTCACTATTTGTACTATCTCTGTATCAAATAAATAAAACCTTAAAAATAAATAAATAAATGCAGAAAACAGTTCAAGGACTTCCTTGTTTCAGACGTTCTAGGTGTTTGCTCATTAATCAGAATAAGATCTAAATTTCTTTCATGCACTGCAAGGTCTAAGTGATGGAGCTTCTGCCGAACTCTCAGAGCTCCCCCTGCCCTTCTCCCCTGGCTTATGCTTTTTAGCCCAGCCGGCTTTTGTGCTAGAAAGAAAAACGTAACTGAGCTTTTAAAGAAGGAGCTGGAAGAAACTGAGTTCTTCAGTTCCAGACACGGGTGTCTGCACTCGCTGCCTCCTCTGCCTGGGGCCTCCTTCCCCAGGAGGGGAATGCTGCCTCCTCTGAAAGATCTTTTGCTGCCACAGTCGTAGTGACTTCAAGGCCCTGTCTATGGCTTTGGCTGTCCTCTAACATTTATTCTGTTTTCCTCCCAGTGCCAGGACAACCTGAAATTCCTCTCCGGACACACGCAGGCTTATTCTTGCCGCACTCGCATACACCAGTACAGTCAGGGCAAGCTCCCTGCGGGGCAGCGATGTGCCTACCCTGTGGGCCTACAATGTGCTAGATACTCAGACAACAGGGACAAATGGACACAGGGAAATGTGGGTAAATGGCATTTCTTCTTTTAACCTCTGTCCTCCCCATCTTCCCCAAGCCACAGCTCTGCTCTTTCCCCACCCGCCACCCATGGAAAAGACATAGAGCAGCTCTTATCGATCTTGAGATATTTTAAAAAGAATTAAGTATCATGAGGAAACGGGACCAAAAGAGTGCCCTGGAAAATAGTTGCCTATTTTGGTAGGGGAAGAGTCAGCACAAGCTGGAAACAGGCCATGAAAATCCAACATCAGACTGTTCAGGTCTTACAACACTACAACCTAATTACATATCTAAGTGGAGTTTGTTTGTTTGTTTTTCACTTAAAATGCTGTTAATGTGAAGTGCCCGCTGGATCTCACACTGTCTTGCTTGTGCAACCTAATGAATACCATTCATAGTCACAAAAAATCTGGTGTTCTGAGTAACAACATATGGCTTGGGCCAAACTTAATAAAACAGAGTCCTGTGATTTAGGCTGGATGTAACAAGGCACCAAAACATTATCGTGTGTGTGTGTGTGTGTGTGTGTGTGTGTACACGCATGCACCCCAGTGAGAGAGAAAGAATATGCTCACAGCTTTCACTAGAAGAGCAGCTTCTTTTTAGCTTTTCACACAATTCAAGCAAACTCTAGAGAGTTCTCGCACTGCTGCTGCCCTGTGTCATACATTACCAATAAAACGACCAGAGCCCTATAAATTTAGTGAAGATATACTGGGATTTTAACTAATTAGGTTTGCTACTGCTGAAAAGCAGTGGACAGATTTGAAAATTCAGCAATTCCTACCAGCAAATAAAAACCTTCATCTGCAATACGGTTTCTACGATGTCTTGGACCTTCCTAGCCCCGAGTAAAAGCGAATACATTTCTTCAAGGGGAAATCTAGGAGAGGACTGTTATTCTGACACACCCCCTGCTCCCCTCTTTGTAATATTCATAAAAACAACAGAGGGGAAAGGACTGGAAATGTGTACTCTAAATGCAGTTCCCCGCTCTACCTGGCCAAGGTGAGTCCTCTGTTTATGACACCAGATACGCAGGAAGTCCCTGAGAAACAGAGACTTCAATCACTCTCTCTCTCGAACTTTGGCAAGTGGAAGTCATCAAACAGGAATTTTGAATTCACAGCGTAGGAAAAATAGTTGAGTCATTCTCATTCACCCATTTACTCACAGATTCATGCACTCAGCAATAATGTTGAGCCTACACAATACATAAAATGGGACTGTGAGGGATACAGAGAAAAATAAGATACTTTTTTTTTTTTCCAGAAGCTGCCAGTTTTCAGGGTTCTCTCCAGGGAGGGGGACTCTTGGGACTTTGATAGGACAAGCTTCTTGCCACTTGATGCATCATCTCAAGGTTTGAAAAGCCCCTTAAAATGTAAGCCAAGCCTCCAGACACCTTGGCTCTTCCCTCACAGCCACTAAGAAAAGAAATTTCATTTCCGTTTCTAGGGTCTGGGTGTAAGTCACACAAACTTCATCCCACATGGGTACCTGATTCCTAGTCTCATCACGTCTCCTCATTTTTATGGCCTTTCTGGAGTAAAGAATTTTTTCTTTTTTCTTTTTTTCTCTACTTTCTTTATCTCTGCCCCACAGGCTGAGTTCTGTTCCTGGGAATAGTATCCACTAAGCTCCTGGCCAGCCACTCTACAGGACTATTTGAAATGGAAATAAGACCGCTTTCTCCTTTTGGCACAGAAAGGCTCCATTTCCTTTGCTAATATTCTTCCTTAACTCCTATGCAAAATATCCATGGAGTGGTTCCTATGTGCCAAGCACCAAGCTAGGTGGTATTGGGTGCACAGATGATCCAAGATGGGCTGCAGTAACTGCCTTACAGAGTTTCTAGTCTAACCGGGGCAGAGAGCAAAATAAAATGGGCAGCAGCAATCGGGAAGAAGAAGGTGCAAATTCCAACTGGGTGAGGGCTCTGGAGACCCTCCCTGGAAAGAGCCATGATGGATTAGCTTACATTCACAAAAACCCATTCCGCGTGCCACATGCCCATGATCTTGACTTTAAGCGTCATTGTGTGACTTGCTGGCCGTGGAACACTAATCGATGTGACTCAACTAAAAGACGATGAACTTGCCCTCACGGGCTTGCTCCCTTGGACCTCTGCCATCACTATGAGAAGAGTATGTCCCAGCTAACCCGCAGGAACAAGGAGGCTAAAAGACCCCCGGAGGCAGAGTCGCCTTGCCAACCTGGAGTCTCCCAGCTGTGCCCGGCCTCCGTCAGCCGCCGCACAGATGTGGGAGTGGACCCAGCGGGGGTGGACAGAGCTGCCAGCCAACCTGCAGCCCGCCCATGAGTCAGAGAACAGTCACTTACGGCCAGGGCTCAGACTCTCAGGAAGCCCTCGGAAGTTAAGTAGGGTTAGAGCACAAGTTATATGAGCAAAATAAAGAGACTAATGCAATGGGGAGCTACTTCGGGGTTTTAAAGAAAGGAATGACGTGAGCCGATGTGGTATTAGCTGGCCACTCTGGCTCTGATGTGGAGGATGGGTTCGGGGGGTCAAGACGGAAGGCAGGGAGGTGCCTCGGGCGGCCACCGTAGAAATCCAGAAGGAACGCTGGCGGGGATGTGGGCAGCAGCAGAGAGGGATGGCCAGAAGGGGTCTGAGAGGAATGGAGGGATCACTGTTGACCCTCTGAGGCACGAGGCTTAGGGACGGAGAGTCTCTCAGAATTTCTAAGTGTGCGTTGGGGGAATACGATGCAGGAGCCATAAGGGAGGCGCCCAGGGCCTCCGGAGGACAGGTGTGCTCACAGACTGGCCTTGATTGGTGGGACCAAGTGAATGACCAAAAACACTGCCGTGCTCCCGCAACCCACACATTGCCCACCCCTCCCCCCACGGGGCCTTGGGCAGGCTTCCAACTGAGCACAAATGTCACCTCCTCTAGGAAAGCTCTCCGTCTGCCCCATGCCCTAGCCAGACGGCCTCCTCTGCCCTCACCTTCACGCCCCTCACATGCCGGGAACTGTGCCAAGAGGGCTATCTGCCTTCAGGCACCGGCACTCTCGGCCCAGCGGTAACATGTTTGAGGGCTCCTGTTCTGGTGCTCCTGTGGGGAACCCTAGGACGCCTCACCTCATGTGCCTGATGTGGGAGAGGATGAGGAGGAGCTGGGCCAGACGCCGGTGCTGCTGCTGCAGAGTGAGGCCCGCTTTGGCCATCAGATGGATCAAGGTGTCTGTGATCTTGTCCAAGACACGGTGGATATGGTCCTTCTCCTCCAGAGACTTCAGGGTGCTGGACAGGAATGTGTACACTCCTGCATGTGCAGAGAGAGAGAGAGACAGAGAAAGAGGATGAGGTCTAGGAGACTGGCGGTGTGCGTGGGACCGATGCCCAGCCAGCACCTTCCCCTTCCCCTGCCCCACAACCCTGCACAGCAGTGGGGAAGTTTGTTCTAAGCAACCCTACAAAATTCCTAATCAATATACATGTCCGAGAGGACCAAGAAACCCATCCGGCCTCCTGTGTGGAGCCGACTTCCAGGATTTATCATCAAGATACCCAGGAAAGTCACTGTTTCCTTGGGGCCGTAATGGTGTCACCAGCCACCCCCTCTCTGTCGGGCCTGACACCCACACAAACTATCCCATTAACGCCGACCACAGCCCGAGAGAGGCATTATTAGTCCTTTTCTCAGGAAAAACCAAAGGGCAGAGAGGTCCTCAGGACAAAGCTGAGCTGGGAATGAAGCCCCACACGCTGACTCCACACCTGGTCATTATCAGGGAGACTCCCAGGAGACCCGTGTCACTCTGGTAAGATGCACGGAGAGCGATAAATGATCTGTTCAGTGATTCAGGTCGTTTTTTTCTAGGTAGGATCTAATTTGCTGTTATGTTTCAGGTCAGGCTTAGGGCTTTTTCATCCTCAGCTGAAAGGTTTATGATTTGGGAGGGGGCGGTTCTAGAGGACCCTGGGAACTGCTGTTTTTCACTGCCAGGCATGTTTGGGTTTTGTTTTTCCCCCAGCTCTTGCCTTTCTCCTGGTGACAGACCTGACTTCTTGGGCCACAGTAGACTCAGGACCAAAATTAGACTATCAGGTCACTCGTTCTTTGGGACAGTATTAGCCCTGAGCTAGACAATCAGAGCTTTTTCTGGGATTGTATATGGAAGTTGTGAGACGGAAATTCTTCCCTCTAGGTTGTGAACTTGGAGGGGGAGAATATTCGGCTTTCCTATAGTGCCCCCCTCCCTGCCCTTGGGGAACGCCCATCTGCAGAACTGATTTGAGCCACAGTCAGCAGGGGTGATAGTTACCTGGCAGTGGGGAGGGGCCAGGTGGGGAATCCTGGCTCCAGTCACGAAGTCCCACTCTTACATTGTTTTCCTTTGACCTTGGAACTTCCATAGTCTCCTTTCTAACATTCCCAAATTCCCTTTTTACTTAAGATAGTGGGAGTGGGATGTCCGTCCCTTGCGACTGAAAGAGTCTATTAGAGTTGTGAACTCAGCGCAAGGACCAGAGGAAGGTGAGTACGAAAAAGATGGGAACAATTCAGAGCAAGAGGAAGACAGGACGGATCAGTCTTGGGACCACAGGGATGGATTTCCCATCAGGAAAAAACTCCAGAAATAAGGCCCACCTGAATGTACCATGTTACAAGGTGCAGATGATGCTATATTTTTCTCCAGATGATGCATTATGTATTTATGTATATAAACACTTTTTTTGGTCTATAAACTGTATGTTTATATGCACTTTATGTTTATATGTAAATATATAAACATATATATAAACATATTTATATATGTTTATAACACCTTATGTATATAAACACTTATTTGGGTCTTAACCTCTGTTGGTTAATATTAACCTCTATTAATCTCTATTGGTTAATTGGGCCCACCAGCCTTCTCCTAAAGAGATTTCTTCTCGCCTCTTCCTTCCCGTTCCTCAACGGTAACCAAGACCCAAATCTATGAATCCCTGACCTTATACTGGTAATATGGTGATGGTGACAAGTTACTGCTCACAGCGTGTCCCGTATTGGATCCTGGGGGAAATACCTCCACCATGGAATCCAAAGTAGACAGAGTTGTAATTTCCCAGAATGGAAAATAGCTGAACTTAAACAAATAAAACAGCAACAATAAAACCAGGATGGTTGAGATCTTGGCTTACATGAAGTTGAATAGAATAGTGTAGCTTTTGGTACCCTGAGGCACTTTGAGCCAAAGCAAATAGACCACAGAACGAGTAAGCAACAGACAGGCAGTGAAATAAGAAAGAAATTGCTGGATTCCTTTACCTATGTTCCCTGTGAACCGTTGACAGAGAAAGAAAGTGTCCATTAGGAAAAATGCACATCCAGGCATCCTGGGGTCTGCCTGGAGGCGATGGAGAGCAGGAAAGGGGTGCACCAGCGGGTTGGAGGTCAAAGGCACCTCGGAGCCCCTCCACCCCCACCTCCCACTTCCCTCTCTGTCATCACACACATCCAAGTGTCATGTCTCCCCACAGCCCTGCATCTGGATGGGTATCCTGGGAACCTGCCCAGGCCACACTGCTGAGTTAAACCAACTCTGGTGATGCATTTTCTACCAGTTTCCTCTTTTGTCACCACTGGGGATGCTGGCCTCATTCACCGAAAATCCTGTTCTGGTTCAAGGGAACCAAAGACACGAGGAACAAGTAGGGTCCAGGTGACACACAGCCGCACCTGCTCGTCTCCCACGTGTGCATGCCTAGAGGCTTTCACTAAAGACCTACTTGAGCATGCGCTACGATACTTAACAGGGATTCCAACCCTTATTTTAAGTGTTAATGTTTTAAGTGAGGATATTGCCAGTGGAGAAAGAGTTTTCTTAACACTGACTCTTGGGCTGCAGGCCATTCTCAGAATAAGCCTGTTTTTCTACTCCTGTTTTGGCACCAATACAGCTTATCATTTCTTCCTTGTCAACAGTTGCTTCCTTGCTGTGTAAATATACTCTGGAATAAAAATACAGTCCGTTGAAATGCCAGTAATGGACAACAGCAGCCACCATCCTTTTGGGCTTTTCTGGCAAAATGTGGCCCATGTTTGCTACCTGTTGCCCCTAAGGAGACTTTTGTGAAAAACAACAGAAATCCAAAGTCCCAGAATACTTCAGGTGTTCCGGCCAATGAAAAACTGGGTTGCTGGTAATTTCCATATCCCAGGTGGTCTCTGCCACCCTGGACAGCTGCACCACGGTGTCCAGCAGCCCAGCGCCAGTGATCAGACAGTGAGGGCCTTCAGAAATATTCCTGCAACAAGACTGGCTTTGCAACTCCCAGAGCTGCTCCAAATCCCCAAGATGGAAAAAACCAATCTGGATGTCATTATCCAGTCTTAAAATGTTATTAGCAAATCTGAGCTTCTACATACTCTGAATCTTGGCCAACACTGGGAGATGCAGGAGGAGTCTATGGAGAAATCTCGTGGTAGAAAAAAAGGGGGAGAGAAGCCACAAGGACCCCCTCCCCCGTACAGAAGAGACCGCAGCCAATCTCTCTCACTCTCTTGCTCTCACTGACTCTTGATTCCACTCTCTTCCTCCTCTCATTCTGCTTGGATCTCCTTGTTCTTCCTTCTTCCTTCTTTTCTCCCCATCTGCTTCTTTTACTTGTCCAGATAATGGAGTCTTCTGGAAGCTGGAGGAATGCAGGCATGGGCACTGAGGGTGTATATGCATGTGGTCATGCCCCGAAGGAAGACCTAGCACAACCAACCACGGACCTGCACTGGTGGCACATCTGACTGCTCCGGAGGGAATGAAAAGTTCCAAGGCCCATGGCTCAGCAGTTGTTTCAGGACCAATTCTTCAAAGAAGGACCCGTGTTTTCTCTTCCAAAAGGAAGAAAATGACAGTAGACCCTGAGAGAATCCTTCACTCTACAGCAGTTTAACCAAATTTAAAAAAAAGAGAGAGAGAGACTCAAAGGGTAAAGGTAGCAAAGAAAACTCCTCAAGTCCACAGAGGTAAGTAGTCTGGGCCAGCAAGCTGCCACTGCACTTGCATCAAAAGGGACTTCTTTTTCTATCCTGTTCACCCAGGGATTAGTCCTTACGTCAGCCTTTAGGCCTTTAACCCTAAAGTAAGCCAAGAGCATGACAGCTCAGAAGTACCTTCAAGACTGGCAGTTGGATGAGCGTCCATTGGCTTTGTGCTTCACCTATGACTGCAGTTGGACTGTGCCCTGTGGGGCATTGGGACAGCTCATGGTGGCTACAGCTACTTAATGGGAGAGACCTGTTGGATGTCCTACAAGGTGTGGGACAGTCCCAAAAGATGAAGGATATTTTCTTGAATGTACTAATGAATTAATCCTATTATAAATAAAAATTCTGTAGCAAAAAGTTTTTGCAAGACTGTACACAAGAAGTCCAGTATGCAGGTGACTGTATAGCAGGGGAAGCTTAAATGGAATACTTTTTCTCAAAATTATTAAAAAATTTATTCACTTGATGTAGCCAATTGAATGTATTACATAAGCTTTCCAACAATATGGTTAGTTGAAATGATTTCAGTGCAGGTGTACAAGTACTACATAGGAAACATACCTGGTTGCAATTTATAGAACAGATTTCTTCTAAACAGAAACAGAATCAACTATTATAAAACAGTGGACATTAATGAAATATTGTGGTTTTGCACCTATGTGTTTTTAAATAATTTTGTGGCACAGTAAGAAATCTATTTTGTGAAAAGTACATGTTAAAATTATTTTGGGGTTCTTGTCTTCTGTCTTGGACAGACATTGTCTCCAGGGATTTCCCACAGATTTCTTGATCACCACTTACATGTATTGTTGTTTCATTTTCCAATTAATCATCACTTCTCCATTGCTTATCCAAAGGAAATTGTCTCTAAGGCCTTTTTAAGTTCGTAAAAGTTATGAGCATTTGAGATCAGATATGTTTTTGTATAAGAGTGTATTTCAGATATAAGAACATACAGAGACTGAAAGAGAAGGGATGAAATAAGATATTCTGTGCAACTAGAAATGAAAAGTAGGCATAGCCATATGACAGACATATGATGTAGTACTTATGTCAGAAAATATAGACTTTAACAACTTTAACCAAAGACAAAGAAGGGTATTACCTAACAATAAAAGGGTTAATCCAACAAGAGAATATAACATTTGTAAATATTTATGCACCCAAAATAGGAGAGCTAGAATATAGAAAGCAGACATTAACAGACCCAAGGGAGCAATGCAATAATAGTAGCGGACTTTAACAACCCACTTACCTAAACAGATATAGCATCCAGACAGAAAATCAGTAAGGAAAGACCAGCGACCAGCCTTAAGCGACATGTTAGAGCAAAGGATACAGAGCATTCCATCCAAGAGCAGCAGAATACACATTCTTCTCAAGTGCACATGGGACATTCTCCAAAACAGATTACTTTTTAGGCCACAGAAAAAGTCTTGGTAAACTTAAGAAGACTGAAATCATACCAAGCGTCTTTTCTGACCACACTGGTACAAAACTAGAGATGAGTAGAATAGGAAAACTGGAAAAATCACAAATACAAAGAGATGACACAACATGCTACTAAAGAACCAATGGGTCAATGAAGAAAAAAAATACCTCGTGAGAAATGAAAATGAAATACAACAGCTCAAAATCTCTGCGATGGAGCAAAAGCAATTCTAAAAAGGAAGTTCATAGCTATAATGGCCTACCTCAAGAAATAAGAAAAATCTCAGATAAGCAATCTAACTTCACACTGAAGGATACTAGAAAAAAGAACAAATGAAGCCCCAAGTTAGTAAGAGGAAAGAAATAATTAAGATGAGAGCAGATATAAATGAAATAAAAACTGAAACACACAATAAAAAAGACTAATGTAACTAAGAGCTGCTTCTTTCAAAAGATAAACAAAATTGACAAACCTCTAGCTAAATTCACCAAAAAAAAAGAAAAGAAAAAAGAGAGAGGGTGCAGATAAATACAATAAAAAATCAAAGACAAGTTAAAACTGATGCCACAAAAATACAAAGGATCATAAGAGACTATTACAAATAATTGTGTGCTAAAAAATCGGACAATCTAGCAAAAAATAGATAAATTCCTAGAAACGCGCAGTCTTCCAAGATTAAATCATGAACAAATAGAAAATCTGAATAGACCGATTACTAGTAAGGAGATTCAATTGGTAATCAAAAAACTCCCAACAAACAAAAGCCCAGGACGAGATGGTTTCACTGATGAATGCTACCAAACATCCCAAGATTTATAAGACACATCGTTCTCAAAATCCTCCAAAAAACTGACGGGGAAGGAGTGCTCCCAAACCCATTTTATGAGGCTAGCACCACCCTGTTACCAAAAGCAAGGACATTACAGAAAAAAAAAAAAAAAAAAAAAAAAAGAAGAAGAAGAAGAAAGAAAGAAAGGGAAAGAAAATTGCAGGTCAATATCCCTGATGAATAGAAATGCAAAATCCTCAACAAAAATATAAGAAAACTAAATTCAGTAACACATTAAAAAGATTATCCGTCATGATAAAGTCCAGGGATGCAAGGATGATCTAACATCCGCAAAGCAATGTGATGTACCACACTAACAAAATGAGGAATAACAATCATTTGATCATCTAAATACATGCAGAAAAAGCATTTGAAAAAATTCAGAATTCATTTATGATAAAACATTCAACACAGTGTGTATAGAGAGGAAGGACCTCAAAATAATGAAGACCATAGGACAAACCCGCAGGTAACATCATACTCAACAGTATGATGAAAAGCTGAAAGCTCTTCCTCTAAGATAAAAAATAAGACAAGAAAGCCCACCCTAGCTACTTTTTTTCAATATGGTATTGGGACTTCTAGCCATAGTAATTAGGCAAGAAACCAGAAATAAAAGACATCTATATTACAAAAGAAGAACTAAAACTGTTGCTATTTGCAGATGACTTGATACTATATGTAAAAAATACTAAAATCTCCACAAAAAAACCTGTTAGAACTAATAGATGAATTCAGTAAAGATGCAGAATACAAAAACAAAATTCAGAAATCTGTTATGCTTCTATAACAAACTGTCAGAAAGAGAAATTTAAAAAAACACTCTGAGGGTTGCTGGGGGGAGGGGGGTTGGGAGAAGGGGGTGGGATTATGGACATTGGGGAGGGTATGTGCTTTGGTGAGTGCTGTGAAGTGTGTAAACCTGGTGATTCACAGACCTGTACCCCTGGGGATAAAAATATATGTTTATAAAAAATAAAAAATTAAAAAAAGTATGAAAATAAAGAGAAAATACAGTATTGATATTAAAAAAAAAAAAAACTCTCATTTACAACTGCACCCAAAAGAATAAAATCCCTAGGAATAAATTTAACCAAGGAGGTGAAAAACCAGTAATCTGAAAACTATAAGACACCACCACCACCACCACCAACAACAACAACAACAAAAAATGGAAGAAGACACAAATAGCTCCATTGATATCCATGCTCATGGATAGTAAGAGTTAAGATTGTCAAAATGCCTATGCTATCCAAAGCAATCTACATATTCAGTGTAATCTCTACCAAAAGCCCAATGGCACCTTTCACAGACCTGGAATAAATAATTCTAAACTTTGCATGAAGCCACAAAGGATGACCCCAAATAGCCAAACCGATCCTGAGAAAGAACATATATCTACTAAGGGGTTAACATTAAAAATATGTGAAGAACTCAAACGACTTATCATCCTTCTACTGATGTGATTATTTACCTGAAAAGTGAAAAGCCTGTTCATAACCTAATCCTTGAGCAAGATTTACTGTTACACTAGTATTTGTGAAATCACAGTCATTCAAGTCCTCTTTTAAGTGGTCTCAAAGTGAGAGGGATCACAGTGAAGACAAGTGTTCTGGCCAGAACCCAACATAAGAACACAGTGGTCCATCTAGCATCACCATGTACTACTCACGGGTACCTTCTTGGCACAGATGACTATGAGATCATATGCTAATGATTCAGTGATATTTACCAATTTAGTATAATTTTTAATGAAATCTACTAAAAATCCTAAAAGGTAAATACATTGTATGCCAATACTTTCAAGCTGACTCAAAGGACAAGCCCTATAATGACTTCACATGGTGAAATTGATGAACTGACTTAATTGACTTGAGAAGAAATCTTAAATTTATACTTAAGAAAATAATTTAAGTGACAGCCATGTGTCTCGGTTTTTTATTGAAGTATAATTGACATACAATATTATATTATTCTTAGATGTAGAACATAGTAATTTGATACTTACATAGAATATGAAATGATCACCATGACAAATCTAATTACCATCTGTCACCATACAAAGTTTTTATGATATTATTGACTATATTCCCTGTGATGGATACTACATCCCTGTATCTTGTTAATTTTATAACTGTTAAGACTGTGCTTCTTAATTTCCTTGACCTGTTTCATCCATCTCCCCAAGCCCCTCCCCTCTGGCAACCACCAGTTTGTTCTCTGTACCTATGACTCTGTTTCTCTTGTTTCATTGTTTTGCTTTTTAGATTACACATATAAGTGAAATCCTATAGTATTTCTCTTTCTTGGACTCCTTTAATTTGGTATAATACCCTCTAGGTCCATCCACGTTGTTGCAAATGGTAAGATCTCATTCTTCTTTATAGTTGAGTAATATTCCATTGTGTGTATACACAAACACACAAAACACACACACAGTTTTTAATATTTGTAGTAAATTGTATCCTAACCTTATACCTGTATCTCACATCTTCTTTATTCATTCATCTATGGGTGGACATGGACACTTGGGCTGCTTCTATGTCCTGGCTACTGTAAATAATGTTGTGATCAACGTAGGGATGCATATGTCTTTTTGAATTAACATTTTCATTTTCTTTGAATGCCCAGAAGAAGAAATGCTGAATCATATGGTTGTTCTATTTTTAATTTTTAAAGGACCCTTCATACTATTTTCCACAGTAGCTACACCAATTTACATTACCACCAACAGTGCACGAGGGTTGCCTTTTCCTCACAGCCTAACATTTGTTATTTCTTGTCTTTCTGATAGTAGCCACTATGAAAAGAGTGAGATCGTAACTCACTGTGGTTTTAATTTGTATTTTCATGATGATTCAGGATGTCGAGCATCTGTTCTTATGCCTGTTGGCCATCTGGATGTCTTTTTTGGAAAAATGTCTATTCAGGTCCTTTGCCATTTTAAAAATTGGTTTGTTTGTCTTTTGCTGTATATGTTGTCTACCTTGGATATTAAATCTTTATTGGATACTTCATTTGAGAATATCTTCTCCTAGTCAGTGGGATGTCTTTTCATTTTGCTGATGGTTTCCTCCACTATACAAGAGCCTTTTAATTTAAATAGCCATTCATTTGTTTTTGCTTTTGTTGTCCTTTCCTGAGGAGACAGATCCAAAAAAATAATACTAGACCGATGTCAAGGCAGCTATAGCCATGTGTTCTTCTAGGAATTTTATGATTTCAGGTCTTCAATCCATTTTAAGTTTATTTTATATAGGGTATAAGAAAGTGGTCCAGTTTCATTCTTTTGCATGTAGTTTTTATATATTAAATTGCAGTTGTATGGGAGATTGGGAAAAATGAGTGAAGGGGAGAAGGAGATACAGGTTTCCAGTTATGGAATGAATAGATCACAGGAATAAAAGGCACAGAATAAGGAACACAGTCAATGATATTATAATTGAGGACAGATGGTAGCTACACTTGGATGAGCACAGCATAATGTATAAACCTATTGAATCACTATATTTTACACCTGAAATTACTGTAATATTGTGTGTCAACTATACTCAAATTTAAAAATGGCAGTTTATAATATTTGTAGTAACTTGTATCCTAACCTTATACCTTTTTAGATGATTCCATTATGGGTCCACGTTTTGCTTAAAAGCCTTATTTTGGTTAGTTATATCTGTAACGTATAAAGAAAGCACCAGGGTTCTGATTTTTGTATTCCTCAAACAGTCAACTACTAGGTTTCTGAGGTCAAGAAGAAAATATTCTGAAGGGACATTTGATGGAAAATGTGCAGCCCATCTATTACAGAGGGATTTACTCACAAGGTTCCATGCAGAACTCCCAGTCCTAGTAGCTGGCCTGGTCTCAGAAGGCCTTGAGGGTTTCATTCCACACCCCCCCCCCCAGAGAAGGTAGGCCAAAACAATCTGCATAAATTCTTTTCCCTGGACCTATTTTTTCTTGCTTGGCATTTTAGGGGTAATGAGTGACAACACAGAGCAGGAAGCAAGTCTTACATGTTGGAGCAGACTGTATTTTCCAAAGGTGACCACAATAATATTTCCCATTCAACATGCTTCTCTATGATATGATGCCTGCATGCCTCCCCTAGAGATGTCCAAGCTATGCCCTCCCTTGAGTCTGGGTGGATCTGTGACTTGCTTGTAATTAAAAAAATAAAAATGGACTGGAAGTGATGCTGTGTGACTTCTAAGGGACTATCACACAAGGCCATGCAGCTTCTGCCTTGTCAGCTGGGACACTGGCTTCTGGAGCCCTTGCCACCCCTAAAAAGGGCAGTGCACCAAGCTGTGGGGGAGTGGGAGGAGAGACCACAGATAAGCCCCTTCACTGACAGCTCCAGCTGATGGCCCACCTGACAGCCAGCATCAACTGTCAGCGTGTGAATAAAGACACTGCAAGGTGACTGCACCCAAAACTATCATGAGTCTCCCCATCTGAGGAATGGGGGAAAAGGGACAAGATATTCCCTGTGCCCTAGCCAAATTCATGATCAAGATAATACAACCTTTTCTTAAACCTATTTTGGGGGTAATTTATTACACATCAGCAGCAGGCAGAACACACCTGGATTATCTGCACAAAATGCCCAGAAAGGAAAATGACCAGAATGGGCAGATTGGAGATTGGACTCCTATGCTGGTACATCATGAAATGAAACAACATCTGGATACTTCCTCCACATTATGAACGCTACTGACTATCAACGCCTTAAGCCAGACCTTGACCTTCACCCGTGATACAATGGTAAAGGCCTGAACTCATCCTATCAGATATTATAAGCAGTTAACAATTTTCTGTAGAAGCCATTAGCCCTGACCACTGCCCAGCTTATTATCAAAACACCTGGATCTTCTCCTAACTGGCAGCCCAAAATATCTGCATCTGGTTTCTCACCACCAGAGAATAAAACACTCCCAGTTTTCAGTTCCATTTATCCTTATCAAGCCTTAATTGTGAGAAACAGACTTTGTAGAGATTTGCCCAAAGGAGAGTTTTTATGTTAAACAACTGGTCTATTTACTTTTATTTTTATTAAAAGTCTGTGAACCTTGTAATGGAATGTGTTCTCCTCTATGCTTTGGCCAAAAGAAGGAAAGTTAGAGCCAAATTTGTGGCCTGCTCCACAGAACTGTACAGATGTGCTTCTGCATGCTAATTCGACTCCTGGATTTATTATTTCAGTCACTCTATTTTCCTTTTTTATAAATTTTGCCAATTATCGATTTACTCCTTTATGTTGCATAGAATTTTACGAAGCCATTTCAAATTCTCTGTGAAAGAGGCTATATGTGCATCAAGTAATTAAAAAGACATCCCTCCACCTTCTGCCAAATCAACAGTGTTAGTGTGAATGCAAATGTTTATAAATATTCATCTGACTTAGCTTTGAAGCCAGAACAAAAGTGCCATATGATTAAGAATATATTATAGGCAGAAATGTGCATGAGCTCATCCCCCCGAATTGAACAGCACAACTTGAATACCTTGCAATGTTCAGCACTGGTTGCTAATAGAGGAAGGTCGCACATTCTTGGTCTTGATTTGTATGTTTATCTCCAGAGCCACAAGGTTTCAGATATAATTTCTACCTAGATATAAAACCTCGATATAAAACTGAAATGGCTGATAATGCTCCATAATGGCAACTATGGTTCTTTGGGTTTACCAGTTTCATCATTTTGAGTGAACACGACAGTAGATGAACATTATATTGATAAAGGGCCACATGACTGTGACAGGTATCTCATTTTTCTGTAAGGAGAGAAAGGTTATATTACATTGTAAATAGGAGATGCAGAATTCCAGAATTATAGATTTAAAGGGGGCCTTACATTCATCTAGTTCAGTAGTTTTTAAACTATTTTGAGAATCAAAACCTCTGAAAAATGTGAACCTCATTTAAAACCCTCACATTATAAACTTGGTGAAGTGAAACTTCAAAAGCCGGAGAATTGAAGGAAGGGGGCTGGATCCTACTTACTCAGCCTCTCCTCCTCCACCAGAGCCTCCTTCTAGAACATAAGTCTTCAAGCAGAAGAATGTTTAAAAACCAATGATCATAAAAGAATGAGAAGACAAGCCACAGACTGGGAGAAAATATTTGCAAAAGATACCTGCCGAAGACTCTCACACAAAATATACAAAGAACTCTTTTTTTAAAAAAATTATTTTTATTAACACATAATGTATTATTTGTCCCAGGGTACAGGTCTGTGAATCATAAAAAATATAAAAAGAACTCCTAAAAGTCAACAATAAGAAAATGAACAACCCAATTTAAAAATGGGCCACAAAACTACAACAAATAATATTAAAATTTGCACTGAACCAGATTAAGATCCCGAATAGTGAAAGCAATTCTGAGAAAGAAGAAAAAAGCTGGAGGTATTACAATTTCCAATTTCAAGATCTACTACAAATCTGTAGTAATCAAAATAGAAGGATACTGGCACAAAAACAGACACCCAGATTAATGGAACAGAATAGAGACCAGAAAAAAATCCAAATTTATATGGTCAATTAATCTATGACAAGGGAGGTTAGAATATACAGTGGGGAAAAGACAGTCTCTTCAGTTAGTGGTGTTGGGAAAACTGGACAGCCATATGCAGAAGAAGAATGACAATGTACCACTTTCTAAAACCATACACAAAAATAAAGTCAAAATGGACTAACGGCCTCTATGTAATGCCTGAAACCACAAAAATCCTTGAAAAGACCACAGGCAGTAATCTTTTTAATATCAGCTGTAGCAACATTTTTTTTTTAGATATGTCTCTTAAGGCAAAGAAAACAAAACCGAAAACAAACTACTGGTACTACACCAAACTAAAAAGTTTTTTCACAGAAAAGGAAACCATCAAGAAAACAAAAAGATAACCTAATGAATGGGAGAAGATATTTGCAAGGGACATATCTGGTAAGAGGTTAATATCCAAAATATATTAAGAGCTTATGCAACTCAACACCAAAAAAAAAAAAAGTCTTTTCAAAAAAGGGGCAGAGGACCTGAACAGACCTTTTTCCAAAGAAGACATCCAGATGGCCAACAGACACATGAGAAGATGCTCAACATCACTAATCATCAGGAGAATCTGAATCAAAACTATAATGACATTACCTCACACTTGTTAGAATGGCTAAAATCATGAAGACAAGAAATAACTGTTGATGAGAAAGTAGAGAAAAAGGAACCCTATGCACTGTTGGCAGGAATGTAAATTGGTACAGCCATTGTGGAAAACAGTATGGAGATCCCTCAAAAAATTAAAAATAGAAATACCATATGATCCAATAATTCCACTACAGGGTATTTACCCAGGGAAAACACAAACACGGAAAGATATTTATTGGAGCATTATTTACAACAGCTAAGACATGGAAGCAGCCTAAGTGTCCAACAGTGGATGAACGAATATGAAAATGTGGTATCCCTACACAATGGAATGTTACACAGCCATAAAAAGTATGAGGTCATGCTATTTCAGACAAAATGGATGGACCTAGAGGGTATTATGCTACATGAAACAACTTTGATTGAGAAAGACAGATGCCATATGATTCCATTTGTAAATGGAATCTTAAAAAATGAATAAACAAAAAGCAGAATCAGACCTCTAAATAGAGAACCAACTGACATTTGCCAGAGGGGAGGGAGATAGGTGTTTGGACAAAATGGGTGAAGGGGAAAAGGAGATACAGGCTTCCTGTTATGGAATAAGAACAGTATGGGAATAAATGCAGAACATAAGGAATACAATGTCATTGTGAAGGTGATGATGTAATGGGACAGATGGGAGCTACACTTGTGGTGAACATGGCATAATGTATAAATAAGTGACAGAGCTGGGACCAGAACCCAGATATCCTTCACACCTAGCCTACTGCTCAGAAACTACACAGAGAATTTCCTAATTTCAAGGTTTGTGAGAAACTAGACATAATTGATAATGGGCTCACCTCCAGAGATATTTGAAAAAAACTAATAATTGTCCTGGAATGACTTAGGAGCAATGCAGTCTTTCAAAACCATGCAGGATGGTGTGGAGAATTGAAGGAACACAGTGTACATGGACATCTTCTAAGAGTCTCTTTAATTAAGAACTTTCACCAAAATGTTGACAATGATTACTTTTGTGTAGCAAAATTATGAATCCTTAGGAGATTATTTTTCTTGGTGGTTTTCCTGTATTTTCCAAGTTCTCTGCCTTGGGCATGTAGGACTTTCATAATTTGGTGGAGGAAAATGCTATTAAAAATACAAAATAAAAGTCCCTTTCATTCCTATTATTTCATGAGCTTTGTCGGAGCCTGGACTGATGAGAGAGAAATACAGCTAGTGAATGGAAATTCCAAGGAATGAGGAGCTTGTTGTAGAGATATTACTTATCACATTTTCATAATATTTCTATCATCCCTAAGGCTGTTCACATTTCTGAAACTCTTCAAGGCTTGTCACTTTGACGAGAAATAAAGCTAATGCTTCTGTCACTAAAGCTGCTGAGAATAATTTTCTTATCTGGAAATGTTCCTAACATGTCATCAATAACCCAAACTAATGTCTAAGTACAAAAGAGGATCAGCTTCAAAAACTGGCAACACTTTTTGTCCCCAGAGGACTTGTGAGTTGGAATGCAAAGTAGCATGGCACTGAAGTTTTACTAGGAGATGCTGAGTGTTTGGCTTTCACTGAATGGGAAGGTTATGTGCTCTTACTCGAAGAGTGACATTTGTAGGGGAGTAGGGGGAATGAGGTAACTGGGTGATCACATTAAGGAGGGCACATGATGTGGTGAGCATAGGGTATTACATAAGATGGAAGAAGCACTAACCACTACCTCTGAAACTAATAACATACTACATGTTATTTAATTGAATTTAAATTGTAAAAAAATGAGTGACCTTTGCTATATCAAGAGAAAGAGCAAATGCTTCTTCACCTGTCAAAAAGAAGATGAATTTTTACATTCTGGGTTTAATTCATCATTGTTGATGCCAGTTTTAAAGAATAAACAAACTGCTCCTGCTGGTCCCTTCCCAACAGCCCTGATTAGCCATCCTTAGGGCCGACAATTGTTCTGAGTTGGAGCTGGACTAGCTTACTCAACATCTGTCTGCTTCCAGCTGTGAGAATGTGGAGACAGGCCTGCATTTGATCCTTTGGGCATCAGCGACATTGGACAGGGTGCTCTTAGAATGGGCAGCCCCTCCATCACCAGAGAATGACATGGTTGGAATAGTAGTAGGCTCAGGCAGTAAGCTGCATCTTCCAAGTTCATTAGGGACTAGGAAAGGTCATCTCATTCTCACAAAGCCCCAGAGTCCAGAGCAAATGAAACCACAGAAGGAACCAAGTTGTCTTTCCCTGGATGAGTTTCTAATCTTCAATCTTACTCGATTGCTTAATATTTTCCATTTGGGGGAAAAAAGCCTCAAATTGTAATGATGATATTGGCTTATATTCTTAAGTTATCTTGCTCTGACATAACAAACCCATAAGGCTGGCAGGACTGTTTAGAATTATTTCTCTTTGCTGGTTGAGGAAACCAATGAAGAGAAGTGTACTTCCAGCCATTCAACCTGGTGTCTTTCTTTTTATAAATATCACTTTTTAAAAATCAGTGGTAAAGGAACCAGGAGCAAAAGGCGGAACATAAAATAGCAGGCCTTTGTGCACTCTGAGCTTGGAATAAGGGCAGGTCCAGTATCTGGGTAAGTCGCAAACCTTAAATTTAACATAACAAGCACCTATACAGACAATAACATAAAACAAAATTCTCTAGGTGATAATTGGCTTCCAAAGGGGCTAACTTGAAGGTTCCTAACATGACACTTATAATATGACTGATGAAGAAATTGCTACCTATGGGTCTTTCACAGCAGAGGGCAGTAACTGGGCAGCAGAAAGCCATCTGCCCTCTCCCACCTGGCCTTCGGTCTGTACTCACCTATCTTTCACATTGCATGATAAGGTTACAGTTACGTAAAAGTGTGATTTGATAAGGCTTTCCAGGACCGTAGGTAACACAAATCAAGAGCCTTTTTTTTTTTTTAAAGATTTTTATTTATTTATCAGAGAGAGAGGGGGAGAGAGCGAGCACAGGCAGACAGAATGGCAGGCAGAGGCAGAGGGAGAAGCAGGCTCCCTGCTGAGCAAGGAGCCCGATGTGGGACTCGATCCCAGGAAGCTGGGATCATGACCTGAGCCGAAGGCAGCTGCTTAACCAACTGAGCCACCCAGGCGTCCCAATCAAGAGCCTTTTGTACCCTTTTACCAGCAAACCTAATTCTACAAACACCAAAAGTCATAACCAAATGTGGGCAAAAGATGTAGGAAAAGAATGTAAAACAAGCATAGTTTATAAAACCAGAAAAAGAGAAAGCACTTAAATGACTAATATCATATTTGTTGAATGCATGAGGATATATCCTCCTGAATGATGATGCAGCCACTTAAATATTCTTTAATTTTTAAAAGATTTTATTTCTTTTTTTGATAGACAGAGATCACAGGTAGGCAGAGAGGCAGGCAGAGAGAGAGAGAGGGAAGCAGGCTCCCTGCTGAGCAGAGAGTCTGATGTGGAGCTCGATTCCAGGACCCTGAGATCATGACCTGAGCCAAAAGCAGTGGCCTAACCCACTGAACCACCCAGGCACCATAAAATATTTTTTATGGAAAGTATATGTGTATAACACTAATTAAAATGTGTAAATATGGGGAGGAGTCAAGATGGTGGAGAAGTAGCAGGCTGAGATGACATCAGATAGCAGGAGAGCAGCTAGATACCTTATCTAAACATTGCAAACACCTACAAATCCAACAGGAGATTGAAGAGATGAAGAGCAACAATCCTAGAAGCAGAAAATCGACCACTTTCTGAAAGGTAGGACTGGCAGAAAAGTGAATCCAAAGCCACGGGAAGATAGACCCCCGGGAGAGGGGCCAGTTCCTGGCAAGCAGCGGAGCAACGGAGCACAAAATCAGGACTTTTAAAAGTCTGCTCCACTGAGGGGACATCGCTCCAGAAGCTAAACTGGGGTGAAGCCCATGCGGGGTCAGCGTGGCCCCAGGTCCCGAGAAGTCACAGAAGGATTGGGGGTGTCTGAGTGTTGCAGAGCTTGCAGGTATGAGAACGGGGAAGCCGGCTACAGAGACAGAGCCAAGAGTGAGCTCACAGCTCGGGGTTACCTTGAACAGGTCACGGGCTGGATGAGCTCAGAGCGCGGCCAGAGGCCAGGGAGATGGGAATAATTGAGGGGTTTTCCCTGAGGGCGTATTGAGGAGTGTGGCCCCCAGCCCTCGGCTCCCTCCAGGCAAGAGACTGGGAGGCCGCCATTTTCATTCCCGTCCTCCGGAACTCCAAAGCGCTCAGGGCACAAAAGCTCTTGAAAGTGAACCTGAGCTGATTACTTAGCCCAGGCCCTGGTAAGGGCGGTGCCATTCCGCCTCGGGCAAAGACGCTTGAAAATCACTACAACAGGCCCCTCCCCCAGAAGATCAATAAGAAATGCGGCCAAGACCAAGTTCACTTACCAAGGAGAACAGTGGAATTCCAAAGGAGGAATAAGCAAAGCATGGAATTCATGGCTTTCTTCCCATGATTCTTTAGTCTTGCAGTTAATTAATTTTTTTAATTTTATTTTTCTTCTGCTAATTATTTTTAACTTTTACCCTTTCCTCTTTTAACTTTTTAAACTATTTTATCTTAATAATACCTATCATGAAAAAAATAATCTTCTTTGAACCTACATTATTATAGTCATATTTTATACTTCAATGTATCTAACTTTATTTTTTGTATACACATAGGGTTTTTTCTTCTAAAAAATTTGGGGTACAACTTCTAATAGATCAAAATATACCCCAAATCTAGCTCCGAGCTTGTTCTAGTCTCCAGCCCAAGCAAATTCTCTCCACTCTCTTTACCTTTATTGTCCCAATCAACTTACTTTATCAACTCCTTCTTCAGAAATTTAAAAAAAATATATTTTTCTCACCTTTATAGGCATATTCCATCCCTTCATTGTGTTTACTCTTATATGTTTTTCATTCTTTAAAATTTTGGGAGATAGTTTCTTTGAAGAGACCAAAATACTCACAAAATTAAGTAGGTGAACCTGTTCTATTCACCAGTCATATATATATATATATATATATATATATATATATATATATATATATA